>NW_013665998.1:409956-422808 GCF_000517525.1 Limulus polyphemus | reverse complement strand
ATGCTATTAGTTCTTTTAATACCTATAGAATGATAGGTTTCTTTTTTGTGAGTGTAAAACACTTAAATACCCCATTTCTATTTTCGATACCTCACTACTACAAAGGCTTGGTTTGGTTTGATATTTCATTGGTGGTAGTGTCTAAGGTCACTGATGACGAGTGGAATTCACCGAAACTAGTTTTGCTCACAGACACACACCCCAATGAAAGAATAGAGCATTCCAAGCTTTTACTTGTTGTTAAACAAACGTTTAAACAACTCTATTTATTCAGTTGGTATTTACAAAATAAAAGAAGTGTTTATTAGCATCTAAATTTCCTTGCTTGTTATACCTTTAGTTCCCACTTGTTTTTAACTTTCCTCCAATATGGTTAAAACTGCTTTCCTTTAATTTCAAGTACTCGCTTGCCAAGTGACAGCAACGTTCTAAGGAAAAAGATTCATAGCTCATCAAATAACTTTCTTCTTTCACTCTGATAAAACAGTGGTTGTACTTCATCATCGTAAATAGCACACACAGAAGACACGTTACCTTCACGTGTATCACTTTTTGTTTACAGTTGTTTCTTCCAAGCAACACGAACAGTTTCTTGGGTGGCCTTGTAGACAAAGAAATCCATAAACTCAGAAAATCTAACGTCATCTTCTGCTCCTTTGTTGACTTCAGATCACGACAGACTAGTTGGAACTTTCACAGTAATATTTTACTTTTTTTATGTCAAGATAAATAGAGACGGTGTCAAAAGTTTTCCCTAAGGGATTTACAGTACTGTACAGTTATATGTCGTATACAATTTCAATTCTTGCAGCATACGACAGTGTGAAAATGATACCCTAAAAACGTATCAACATTTGTGTATATGGACAATGATAAAAGTATTACAATAAAAATCATTGTCGAACGAGTTCGAATCTCTAAATTGCGATAAATAAAGATCAAAACATAATTTGCCAAATAAAATTATCTACATATGTAATTCGTATACTTACATATTTTACAAACGCAAAAGCACATATTTCAATAACAGAATTATTGGTTTCACCAGCTAATGTCTATTTGCTGATGACATGATGTTAGTGAATAATTATTTGAGGTGAATGACAAAGACTATAGTTATATTTTTGTGCTAATTAAATATAGAGATAGAAATTACTCAGTGTCAATAATGCCTGTAGGCGGTGAGTGTTACTGACAAGTTATTCTATCTACGGTGAACAGATCAGAATTAGTGACGGATTTGCTTGGGCCTTAGCGACTCTGACGTGACCATTTATCCCATGTTTCGCATAAGGTGCGTTTAGGTTTTAAATACCAAATTCTTTATAAATATCGGGCTGGTCGTGATGTAGAAGCTTGCTTGCCCAGAGAGTGAATTTGAAGATTCATGTTTGACGACCCATTGTTCAGAAGAGTGCTCCGCATTTTGAGGTCGTTAAAGCGATATAAGTGTTACGGTCAATTTCTATTATTCAGCTGGACAAGAGTAGTATCAATGGATACTGTTGACTAACTGTTTTCCCTCTAGACTATTAGATCAAAAATCAAGGACCGCTATGCGCAGACAGCCATTGTGCTGCTTTGAGCGAAATTTTGAAACAATAAAAAAAACTAATTATATACATATATGTATTATTCAAAACAAAATAAAACTTCCTTTAAAAAATCTAAGTAGCTTGCTTAGATTTTTACTTTACCTAAAAATTAAATCCAAGTTTTTTTAACAAATTTTAAGCTGAATGAAAGACCGGGGTTTTTCAATCAGACTAGAGAATATTCATTTTTTTTTAAGAAATCTTTCTATTGTAATAACTAAAGATGTTAGCTAGAAAACTAGTTCAGAGGACAAAAAATTTTAAGGTTTTGTATATTTTTTTGCAACAAACATATTTATTTCTTAGAACATTTTCCTCTATGTTGTCGAAGGAACAATTCAGAGTTTTGTTTGTTTGTTGTTAAGCTCAAAAATACACAATGGGCTATCTGCGTTGTGCTCATCGTGGGTATCGAAACCAGCTTTTGAGCGTTTTAAGCCCTCAGAATTACAGCTGAGCCACTGAGGGGCGCAGTTAAGAGAGGTGACTCTTTTCTGATCGAAAACATATTAATATCGGATTAATTAGATCGATAAATTCAAAACTGGATGTTCTTTATACATGTTATTATTTAACAGCAGAACATACATTTACAATTAAAAACATTACATGCATACTTTTCAGTTGAAACTTATTAAGTCAATGAAACACATCAGAAAGAAATGTGTTGTGTATATTTCATAGGCATTATAGCTCTCTGTAAAATATATAGTACTTGTTTGCGAAATTAACCAATAGATGGCAGGAGGAGACAGTCTAACGGGGATTTATGTACACAAACCTACACAACGGGTATCGAACCCGAGTTTTAGCGCTATAAGTCCTGAGACTTACCGCTAAGCCACCGGGAAACTGTACACATGATAACGACTTGTTATGTTCTTGAGATTACTCTTTAATGTATTTATGGACGTAAAAGTGGAAGAAAATGTTTACTCAATGTGGGACTTATCTCATGAAATATACTGATAAAGTGATTTATAGTGGAATGTATGGAAAGACTACGACTAAAATAAGCTTACCAGGAGCTTATAGTACAGGGCATTATAAAGCTTGTTGGCAGTTTTGTTGTTGGTACCAGGGAACATTTTCTTTTTGTAGTACATGTAGGATGGAATGATGTTAGAAACTGTAAATTAGAAGATCTTTTTGAAAAGTATAAAGAATTCTTGAAGAGCTTGAGGAATATAACTTACGTGTGGCCCTTTCGGGAGTGTTCCTTCGAGCTAGATGCGGGAATGAATTAATTAGAAAGATTCCATGCTTAAGTGAAATATTTTCAGGGATATGCTTAGGGCAGCAAATGGGCTGTATATATGAATAGACCTTTGGAATAGTTTTCAGAGTACGAATGAATTCTATACTAGAGGTTAGGCTCCACTTAAGCAGGTTAGGTAGTAGAATGTTTGGTTAAGTACTAAATAATGTATTCAATAAAGATAGTTTAAACTAAACTTGCGTAGTGATGAGGAAGATCGAAAACTGAGAATAAACAAATTGATAGCTAGGGCAACGAGGAAGTTGGAAATAAGAAACTTACAGCATAACACGTTAAATAATAGTATTAAAGACAAGACTGTCAAAGTTAAAGATAAAAATATTAGATTAAATAGGCGTAGTTGCTATTATTTTAATATTATGAGTGTTAGGAACAAAATGTGTAAGAGTTCTAATTAAAATGGAAGACCATGATATCATGAGAATTACTGAAACGTAGCTATATTTTAAGAATATTGATAATAAGAATTATTTTGAAATTCTAGATTATAATTTGTTTATTAGTTATAAACTTTTTAAAAAAGACGGCGCAGCCTGTTAGTATTGAATACATAAAGACAGTAGTAATGAGGTTAAATTTACACGGGTTACAATTGGAAGTTTTAAAGGAAGAAATAGTTTAATTTATAATTGTTATAGGTCACCTGATCAGACAAATGTGGTCAATAAAAAAACTGTATAATGAGATCAGGGTTGCTGATAATAAAAATACTGATGCAGTAATTTATATGAGTACTAAATGACAATCCCATGGGTTACGTTGACAGGCGCTGGCCCCTGTGTAGACCGGCTGTCTCGCGAATGTAGAAGAGAGTTAATTTGCTGATATTACCAATGACGTTTTGGCTCTATTTTGTCCAACTGGTTCTTCATCTTTTGCTATTCCTAGCTACACCATACATTTCTTTGTTTTCAGACAGTTTCATTCTCTCTTAATGTTGATGATAAGCTTTTAATGGTTGCCACTTTCATGTTAATAGTGGAGAGGAGTGTTGGGTTTAGTAAAGGATGTTCTCTTACAAGCTTGTCAGCTTACTTGTTTAACTTCACTACAGGTGCTGGTCTTACTATGCAGTTGCTTTGCTTTCTGTTATCTTCTGTGGACCAACTACTCTGAATTCCATGCAGTACTTTTTCTGTGAGTTATTCGTGAATATTATGTTAGTGGCAATGCCTAGATGCTGTTCCTTGCTTTTATCAATCCAAAGAGGAGCTTACTTTATTGATTCCAACTCCATCACTGTGATACTTGAGAGAAATGACCAACTAGCTATGTCGCTGAGCATTGGAGAGTTATTAATATCATTCCTATTTTTAAAGGGGATGATAAGAATTGATCTGGAAATGATAGGCCAGTTACTCTTAGTTCTTTAGTGAAAAAAAAAGTATTTGATAAAAGAAGCTTTATAAAATTAATTATTTAAATACCATAAATGAAAGCTAGCATGGATTCACTAAAAAACAAAACATTTGATTTACTAATATTTATTTATTTTTCTTTAATAATCTTACTTTTTATTTAGACAAAGGAAAAGACGTGGACTTGGTTAGATTTAAAAAATATTAGATAGGAAATTCACATATGTAGGGATTGGAAAAAGACTATTTGATTGAATTGTAGGATAGTAGAATAGGAAGAAAATAAAAAGCTGTTATTAATAGAGTGGGCCGGCATGGCCAGGTGGTTAGGACACTCGACTCGCAATCTGAAGGTTGCGGGTTCGAATCTCCATTCCACCAAACATGCTCGCCCTTCAGCCGTGAGGGCGATACAATGTGACGGTCAATCCAACTATTCGTTGGTAAAAGAGTAGCCCAAGAGTTGGCGGTGGGAGGCGCTGACTAGCTACCTTCCCTCTAGTCTTTCACTGCTAAATTATGGACGGCTGGTGCAGATAGTCCTCGTGTAGCTTCGCGCGAAATTCAAACAAACAAAGAAACAAATTAATAGAGTACGGTCAAACTGGACAATTATTACTAGTGGAGTGCCCGAGGGCTCAGTTCTTGGGCCTTTGTTTTTCAAACTTACATCAATGATCTGGATATAATTAGTAAATGAATAAACTTTGTTGATAACATTATACTTTTGGGTATTTTTGGCTATATCGAGGATGTTGAGGCATACAGATTGATTTCAGTCAATAGGTAAGTTGGGCAAACACTGAGCAAATGGCCTTTAATTGTAAGACATGCCAGGTGATGCAGTTGGGTTATCGTAGTTTATATCACGCACTTAATATAGATAAGACCTTACTCAACAGCGTGACTGGAGAAAAGAAACTTAGTGGTGGATAAGTCTCTCAAGCTAGCGAAGCAGCGTTCTGTTGGTAGCAGTAAAGCTAATAGAATTTTATGTTGTATCTAAAGACATATTGATTACAAGTCAAAATAGATAATTGTCTCTCTATACAAATCACTAGTAGGGCTAATTTGGAATACTGTGTCTTTTTTATGTAAGAATGGATAATGACTTATTGGAAAGAGCTCAGAGTAGGGCTACTGGAATAATTCCGAGGATAGAAGTATTATCTCATAGGGAGAGGCTAAGACCTCTTAAGTTATTGTATTTTAAGAAAAGAAGGGTACGATGTGATCTTAAGGAAGTTTCAAGATTATCTGGGGGATTCGATAGGATAAAGGTTTCTGATTTCTACACATTTAGTTGATTTTCCGAAAATAATGAATATAATAATTTAATACCTATAAGAGTAACGATATATAGAATGTTCAAATCAGAACATAGACGAAATAAGCAGCTTTCTGAAAATGTCAACAATATTAAATCTTTTGTAAGGAAGGTAAGTTATGTAAGTAAACAACAGTAACTTGATATAGATTCTTTAAGAGGTACTTTAACTTCTTGAGAAAGTCTTAACATTGGTCATTAATTAAAACAACCAATAGAAAATATTGTAATACTTTCTAACTAACTTAATGGTTTCAGCCTGTTTCCAAAAACGACAGTTAAAGGTGGTGGATTCATATTGGTCATAAGCAAAGCAATCTTCTTAGTGTCATTACAAGTATTTAAATAAAAAAATACATACACTTAATATTCTGCAAAGTGTTTAATATATTACAATTATCGAGTTCGTGCTGTTCTAGATCTAGAAATATAAACATTTTGCACACAGGTTGATTGATAAAAATTAAACTTATAGGAGTTAAAAACTGAACATGACAGAAATAACTTCAAATTGCGTGTGAATAAGTTCTATGATGAATACGTGTAGTTAATATTTGGTTACAGCCAGTTGCATTTCAGTGCAAAAAATAAAAAATAACGTACGGTAATACGGAGTCTGCTCACGTGCATCACGTGAGGTGTTTCTCTCCTACTTCAATGCTAATTGTATTAATTAAGGATATAGCATTTATCTACAACATTGCCCTTAAGAAGCTGAACATTACATAAAAAAAAGTCATATAGCATGTCATGTGCGGTTTGGACTTCGTGAGAGAAAACGAATGGGGCTAATTAAGACCACCAACAGACTTCCTTGAACTTTAACCCTTGAAATTTCAGAACAAACGACGTAACACGGGAAGAGTAATAACAATCTGAATCATACTTTAATAATAGTAACAAACTGAATCGTACTTTAACAATAACAACAATCTGAATCATACTTTAATAATAGTAACAAACTGAATCGTACTTTAACAATAACAACAATCTGAATCATACTTTAATAATAGTAACAAACTGAATCGTACTTTAACAATAACAGCAATCTGAATCATACTTTAATAATGGTTATGCGTTTTTGAGAACCATCTTGTTGTTTGGATACGGTGTAGGAATCGTACTGTTGTTTTTCTTTTAGTTTCTAAACTACGAGTTAGGATATTGTTATAATTATAACTTCACTTATATGTTTTATTTTGAGAAAAACGATTAAATAACTTTAATTTTGTTTATTTGTAGTTAAGCACAAAGCTTAAAAAAGGGGTATATGAGTTCTGCCAACCACGAAACCTGATTTTTAACGTTTTAAGCACTAAAACTGGTGAACTTTTTGAAAACATTAATCTTCAACTTACAATACAGAAAACGTCTGTATAATAACATGTTCTATATTTAATCTTCAAAACTCTATGATTTTTATGAATTAGAAAAGCAAATTTATTCATTTCGAGGAACTAGAAACAAAAATAGTCCAAAAACTGATATCGTTTTATTCGTAAACCAGAAGTCATCAATGAGATCTTGGTTTTCTACAAATATTTTTAAGTTCTGTAGACTTCAATTGTTTCTAGAAAGAAGAGTATATTTAAAAATAATAATAATAATAACGTACTCATTTCTATAGAAAGAGAAAATGTCAAGGCTTGGACAAAAATCTCATATTATTTCCTATACAACTTATTGGGCTATGTTAATCATTTTTAAATCAATATATCTTAACTTTATTACATCCTGGTAAATCTTATAGTAATTTGTATCCCACTTCATACTCACGATCATAAGTTTGCGTATTAATTTCTTTAGTATCTTCTGTAAATTTTTGACACATATTAATAAGTTTGGAAATACCAAATATTTACAAAGTTTTTTATTCAAAACGTAGAATAACATTATGTATGTTTCGATTTACCTTTACACGATAACATATCTGGGATAATAGATGGTTTATTATGCACCGTATTAAGTGCTGCCAAAGTATGTGTTAGCAAATTTGGTAGTTCACTATTTTGCAAACTTCAGTGAATAAAGAAATTTCAGCAGATTTTGAAAATTTAATATTACCTTAAAATTATTTTTTTAAGTATGAATGTTCATTGAAAATAAGCTTCATGGTTTACTTCATTCTATTATCATTATTACATGATATGATTTTCGTTACACTCAACTTTGATTTAATTATTCATTGCATTCAATCCATTCTTGCTATAATATTTACAACTGTTTTCTCTAGAGTAAGAGAGTAACCATTTTCATTCGGATATTTTTTATTGTGAACCACACAGTGAGCTTTGTCATCTACATAACTCACCAGATCGAACATGCCAAGGTTAATACATTACCCATAATTAAGTTGTGCAAAGTTTACCCCTGTGTTAAAAGTCAGTCACGTTCATTAACTTGTATGTGGTAGGTATTTAACCCATTGCGTGATAAATTTCCATTATAATGTTCTCGAATTGTCTTCAGAATCTCATACACATTTGTCGAAGTGTGAATATGAATTATCTTCGGAAACCTGTAAGGAATGCTTGGGCTCTAACAAATAACGAAAAGAACCGTATATAGACTTTTCAAGGCTATTCCTTCTTTACATCTCCAGACACTCAGTTCACCACACTGAAGTTAAAGCCTGATGTGGCGGTGGAAGGGGTCGTCTCTGTATGATGTTTTCTTGCTAAAAAATAGCTATTATATTCCGAAGTAGGAGGACGAAGGCAAGGGACAAGTAGGACAAGAAAGAAGTTTGCACGTGCTCAGCATGCGCCACAAGCACTTTATTGAATCTGTGCTGCAGCAGCATGGTTGTAACTTCAGAGGAAGTCTGAAAGCACCGATTCAAGATTCAGAAAAAAAGTAAAGGAGAATAGAAAAGAAGGGAGCTCTGATATCAATGACGTTTGCAAGCGCACAAAAGTGGTGCTTTTTGGTAACCGTGCACGCTCACGCCTCTTTGTCAGGTTTATATTGACTAGATCCAGAACGATATCTTACCCGTAGATAATCTCAGAACTGTTTCGTCAGCTATACAGCGCCAACAGAGCATGCAAATTAGACCTAATCCCTTTGCTTAAAATCACGTATTTTACTTTCATTATTCTTCTATGCAAGTCCTGTCGTCTGGAAACTTGCTTTGGTTCTACGAACGAAGCAAGAAAAAAGTTTTCAAGATGTTTTCGGACGCTGAATTAAAAAGAAATATTATTCTAAACAATTAACTCCAAGAACTTTGGTCTCATAGGTCAAGAAAACAGCTAATGTGACAAAAAATGTATTATTATTATTATAAAGCTATGTTGACAGAAGCGCAACTTCAAAATTCAACATTTGTCATAAGAAAATTACGGAAATAGATAGTGAAAACGTTTTACCGGAACTCAAGAGTAATATCAAGTTTTTATTATGATATTATGACAGTTATCATTTGAATATTATTTTCTTAATAGTTTTTGAATTTTCTCTATGTCTTGATGTCGTGGTTCTTTTAAAGCGGAAGAATAAAATAGAAATTCCTATACTTCAACTGTAAATCACCAAACGTGGCAACTCCATTAAGTTACAATTTATGAATGCAAAGTCAAGAAAAAAATTAAAGCTTCTTGAAATAATTTGAAAAAAAAAATGTAATATATGCATTAATAAAAATTTTCGAAGTAATACTCATTAAATATTGTACTATAGAGTAAAAATTCATTAATCTAAAATTACAATAAAGTAACAGTAACAAGCCCTATTCTTTGTTGGGACTTTCAGAATCACTTATTTTTATATCTGCAATGTTATATTTCTGTTTATAATAGAACCTCAAATCTTTGTAGTAGGAATTGGGATTCTTGTGAAACAATGTTAAATATTCCATAAGGATTTAAAATTGAAGCAGAAACGCAGTGCAAACAAAAAAGGAATGTTTAATTACCGTAAGCCTTGTTTTGCCTTTTGAATACGAAAAAGCCAGAATATTTTAAAGTATATTATTATGTAGGAGTAAACTTGAAACTTCGATAAAATTGAACACATATCTTTATTTTAGAATATATACTATAGGTACTCTAGTGATATATGTATATGGTGAAGATGTCTTACAAGTAGCATCAAATAATAACACAGGCCTGGGAATTTAAATTTCATAAAAGTTTTTTTTTTTGGTTTTAATAATGGGTTTTTCATAATTCAGCTACGCAGATTTTGAAAATAATATTTTTTTTTTTTTTACGTAAGGATTTTTTTACAAATCGGGAAGAAAAAAAACTCTTACTTATATTGAATTATGATTTCGTTTACCACAATGAACATTTCTTATTATTATGTTTGTTATGTTTGGGTTCTAGAACGATCGATAAGACTCTCACGTCGCGATTGGTCTAGAGAAATCTATAGCCAGTGGTTGTCAACATTTTAAGCATAATAAAATGCGACCCGATTTCAATGAAAATGATTCACTTATGATGTTTTGTGAAAAAAATATGTATGTCATGGAGAAAAATTGATATAATTTTCGGATTCAGCGTACAGAAATTACTGTAGAACGTGTAAAAATTTCAGGACAATAAAGCCATCGCAAACCTGTGTAATTTAAGTTCGAAGAATGAAATTTGTTTAAAGGTAAACATTCAGATTAAAAATGTTCCACATGTGTTTTTTTCCACAAACTCCTGACACTATTCCTCATGGTATCACAGAAACATAAACCTTAAAGATATTACTTTACCACCGTCTCTAATTTTAGTGGGCCCGGCATGGCCAGGTGGTTAGGGCGCTCGACTCACAATCTGAGGGTTGCGGATTCGAATCCCTGTCACACCAAACATGCTCGAACTTTCAGGCGTGGGGGCGTTATAATACGACGGTCAATCCCACTATTCGTTGGTAAAAGAATAGACCAAGAGTTGGCGGTGGGTGGTGATGATTAGCTGCCTTCCCTCTAGTCTTACACTGCTAGATTAGGGACAGCTAGTGCAAATAGCCCTCGTGTAGCTTTGCGCGAAATTCAAAAACAAACACACAATCTAATTTTAGTATAATGAGCAAGTTGAAGGCAGCCAATCAACAGCACGCTACCATCCACGCTAAGTGATTGATTAACACTCTTATACCGCATTCACAGTTTAAAATGCGATGACTATATTATGGTATTACACAGATTCAAACCTGGTTCGCCTGCTCCGAAATCCAGAGATGTCCTAAAGGACCACCCTGGGATCCTTAACCTTTGCAACGCTTGATTTAATTTATATGTATGTACAGAATCTATGTAACACGTATAATTAGAATTATGAATCATTGGGGCATCAAGTAAAGTATGGCAAATTAAATATATTATAATTTTGAAATAAGTGGAAACCCTTAAAGACTTAATATTAGCGAAGAATATATATATATATATATATAAACACGCGAAAAATAGAAAACGGTAAGGAAAATGTAAAATGCTCCTCTCATCATGCACAGCAAGAGAGAAAGAAATTGAGAGGTATCTGGCTGGAATTCCTTGACGGTCAGAGAAAAGAACTCTCATCCTTCACCGAACGCTTGATTAAGAGTAACGTACAGTTAAACGACTGAGCTTTAAGTCGTGATGGATTTAGAAGTGACTTAGGGCTGGTTGAAGATATTACATGCAATGCACAGCCGCAATGGATCTAGTGAGTTTTTACACAAAGACACAATAGATAGGTATATTAGTAGTGTTGAATTCAAGTTCCTCAAACATCGTAAATTAAGTTAATTTGATTATAAATCTGTTAGAAGTACGAAAAAAAAAATCAGTGTAAGAAACAATCGTAATACTTTGTCATGTGTGATCTACCGTATATGAGAACATTCAGATATATCAAAAGCTATATATTAAACTCCTATAAACATTCGAACCGGTCTAATATACTGTTGCAGCTTAACAAATACTCATTTCTTAATATTGTAAAAAAAAAGATCCCATAAATTTTCTTTGAAACAAAAAAGTTACGTTACAGCATATCATTGGCCATATTTATAACGGTAATTTCTTTGCTCTTGGGTATTATGATAGACCACAGATTGCAATATCTGCATCTATTAATCATCATAAAGAAAAACCCACGAAGAGAATTGCCCTTCCCAAATATACTTCAGCCCAGAAAACGCAGCAAAGGAGCTTCGTCACTCTGATGAGAACAACTGTCATGACCGAAATGGAGAATGGAATCGACTTGCGTGCTTCAGCGGCAAAAGGACCAAGTTACAGATGGTGCAGAAGG
Source organism: Limulus polyphemus (assembly GCF_000517525.1). Lineage (NCBI taxonomy): Eukaryota > Metazoa > Arthropoda > Merostomata > Xiphosura > Limulidae > Limulus > Limulus polyphemus. The sequence continues at coordinate 411,016 of NW_013665998.1, read as the reverse complement.
TAGTCTTAGAAACATCAACAAGAGCAGCCAAACCAACACTCTGAGACATCCTCTACTTTTAGCATGGTTTTAGCAGCATTATTTCAAGACAAAGGATTCGTAAGTTAAGTACTACTCAGAGCAATCACCCACTATATCAGCACTTAAGAGAGAGAACAGACAAAGCAAGATATAGAAACTGAAATAAAAAGGAAGAAGTAGAAGAGATATGGTAAATATAGATAATTTCAGGGAGTCTAGGAAGATGATATTGTGTTAAATGCAACCAAAGTCATGGAATAAACATATGAGAAAATATCATCACTAAACCCACTCAGGAAAGATGTGAAGGAGCATGCGGAGAGATGGACATCTAATGTCTGAATGGTTACTGGAAAAATCTGGATAATCTTGTTTATTCAGAGCAGAATATGAAGCTTACGAGAATACCTGGTCAGGTTGACCAGTAAAAGTAAATATAATGACAGGATCATACTTCTGCCAAAGTAAATTTCATCAACAAATCTAAACAGCTTTGTAATTTTGTAAAAAGAACAACAGTAAAACCTGTGAAATGCGTGAATGCTCGTCTGACCAAAGCTGCATATAAATATGGACCACTTAGCTTGTAAGACGCAGTCCTTGAGCAACCTTGAAAGATCTTTTAATGTTTTCATCACTGAAATAGCATGTTGACTGAATAAAATGGAAAAGGTAGAACAAAAGTCACACTGGTCAACCGAAAGATTGGAAGAAAGAATGTGAAAGTATGGAAATGTAGTAAGTGCAAAAGTATGTGGGAAAGACAGATACTACTTAAATCAAATCATTTTGGGCAATATAACTAAAAGAACCTCGGAGGGAGGATAACCTGTGCCAAAGCCGGTGGCAAACTCCTCAAGCTTAAAATAGTAGTAGGAATACTATTCAATTCATCTTATTTACATTCAGTATCTGATGTAAAAAATAAAAAGAAATGAGATGAGAAACTATTATAAAATGATTGATAATAATAAGATAAGAAGTAAAGGTGGTTGCTGCCTGCTGGTTACACTCTGCGATCGATGGTTTGGTTTGTTTG
>NW_013665998.1:399836-409888 GCF_000517525.1 Limulus polyphemus | reverse complement strand
AGTGGGATTGACCGTCACATTATAACGCCCCCACGGCTGAAAGGGCGAGCATGTTTGGTGGGATGCGGATTCGAACCCGCGACCCTCAGATTGTGAGTCGAGCGCCTTATCCACCTGGCCATGCCGGGCCATTCGATGGTTTGGAATTAGTGACCTAGATTGCACACTGACAAGCATGTTTCGATGGGACTTCACAACTGAAAGGAGGGGAGCCTGTACTTTGGTCGGTGCTAAACTCCTATTGTGTGTAAATAGATAATAAAACAAATACTAAGACGTGAAAATTAAAATCCCCTTTCATCTGTAGCAACATATTCGGATAATAGTAGTAGTGCAAAATATTTTATGCATGTGAAATTTGTTAATAAAAAAAAATTCAAACTGGTTGGCATAAATTTTGCTACCAAGAATGATACATGTCTAAAATGGCTGATTTTTTAAGGTTGGCCTGGGCGTTTATATAAAAACTATGATAACTACATATGAGGAAGTAGCAGGAGAAATTACAACAGGCACTTGGTCTTTGCTCCTTAAGGTGAAATACAGGTTAAGATGACAGATATGGTTTATTTTCCATAACTGGATTTAATTTGGATAGCATGGACCTTTTTTGAATTTCGCGCAAAGCTACACGAGGGCTATCTGCGCTAGCCGTCCCTAATTTAGCAGTGTAAGACAAGAGGGAAGGCAGCTAGTCATCACCACCCACCGCCAACTCTTGGGCTACTCTTTTACCAACGATAAGTGGGATTGGCCGTCACATTATAACGCCCCCACGGCTGAAAGGGTGAGCATGCTTGGTGTGACGGGGATTCGAACCCGCGACCCTCAGATTGCGAGTCGAGCGCCCTAACCACCTGGCCATGCCGGGCCGGTGCCCCTCTATTAAGTAATTTAATCAGATTTATATACAGTGGTTCGGTAATACTGAATATAATATTCAATTTGATCCAATGAATTTAACTATATGATATATAAAACTAATTACAAATATATATAAACACACATATATATAGTTGCTTCAATAACTGGCATATGTATTGAAACTTTTATTTCAGAAAATAGCGTTTTCTTGTTTACTTATGAAACATTTTAATTTAACTTTTTAACCCAGAAGGTTCTAACATGTAACAGCTTAATAAGTATGAATATCAGAAATGATATTAGTCTCTCTATCTATCTATTTATGTCATAAACGAAACTAGTTTTTAGATATGTATTTATTAAAGTCGAACTCGAGTATTTTTCTCACTAATGTCCCTCCCTTAGTGCTTATTCATAACAATCTGAGAATCTAATCGTTTATAATAAAACTTGCTTTAATCTAGCTTTTGATTTTAAACATCACAGCAGCTTATTAAGTATATGATATAATGTTCTATTTTAACCTTATAGTTGCCAGCTTATTAAGTATATGATATACTGTTCCATTTTAACCTTATAGTTGCCAGCTTATTAAGTATATGATATAATGTTCCATTTTCACCTTATAGTTGCTAGCTTATTAAGTATATGATATACTGTTCCATTTTAACCTTATACTTGCCAGTTTATTAAGTATATGATATACTGTTCCATTTTAACCTTATAGTTGTCAGCTTATTAATTATATGATATACTGTACCATTTTAACCTTATAGTTGCCAGCTTATTAAGTATATGATATAAGGTTCCATTTTAACCTTATAGTTGCCAGCTTATTAAGTATATGATATACTGTTCCATTTTAACCTTATAATTGCCAGCTTATTAAGCATATGATATTATGTTTCATTTAACCTTATAGTTGCCAATTTGTTAAGTATATGATATTATGTTCCATTTTAACCTTATAGTTGCCAGCCAGAAACGAGTATAAATTTTTATATCAAATTTCCTGTTACTCTGCAGGTTACTTGTAATGATAGTCTCCTAGGCCATTTAGTAAATAATGAAACATTACAATGAAATGCTATTTGTATTTAAACATTACGACTTTATAAAGCTCTTTTTCATAGCATTTTTAATACTTAAAGACATCTGCTTACAATATCTTGTCATTTGGTAAATGTTTACCAAAAGGGTATGTATATAAACAACTAAACCCTGAAGCATGTTTCTTTGCTGATGAAAAGTTGAATTTATTTAAAATAAAAGCTTTTTGCGTAAACTCAAATATTACGGCTTGGTAGATTGCAGTTTGCCCTTGACGAAGGAAGGTCCACCTTTCGAAATCGCTCGAATTGTAGGATTTCGCAGTTTTGTCTTGAATTAATTTTTTGAAACTACGTGTTTTTCTAACATCGTGAACAAGGACAGAATCACCATCATAATCAGCATTTTAACTGTGATGTAAATGTTGGTTATCCTTAAGATTTCAACTTATTTTTTGTGAATGATGAAATATGTATTTGCTCAAACTTTCTTTTTTTTTAGGCATTTGATATAAAGTATTGTCCATAAAAAAACATCCGATTCAGTAACTGAGTAGATTTTGTATTGAAGGAATTGTACGTGGGCGTCTCAGCTGATCCTGAAAGATCCCACTATTGAACCTACAGTAGAGGAGTTTCTTTATCAACCATTACAGAATAGATGACCAATAAAATAATAGACAATGTATATCTGATACTTATTTTTGGCTTACCTGGTAACCAAACAAGCAGATATACTCTCCGGCATAAAACAGAGCAAGCAAGACGCTACTTTATGAGTTATTTCCTGGAATATACGATACAAGTCTTTTTTGGGTGAATATTGCTAATCCAGCTAGTGTAATTAAAAATACCATAAGATCAAACATTCCGAAAGCGCCTATTATAAAGGTCAAGCGGGTCAGTATTTTCCACTCAGTGACGAATATGTTACGTGATTCACAAACATCCTGCTGCAGTCGTGACGTGATAAAATCAAACACGTGACTACAAAGATTAGCAACGCATAAATTTCCAATTTTTTCACAAGGTCGCTTTCACAAACCTAAACAATAAGTTTAGTGCAACGGGCTGACTATCAGTGATGATCTTAATCGAAGTTCGGTGCAATTTTCACGCCTTTAACCCAATGAAATGGTCATCTAAGCACAGTAGCAACCTACATAGCTGGTTGAGATTTCCAGTGGTCAGGCGTTTGCTGTAACAATACTATTAAATGAAGGTGCTCGTGAAGATTTCTCTGGTACTCGGAGCTGAGTGGTTGATAATGATCAGTACGTCAGTCACCTACAGGGCTAGAATTAATAGACAACACGATTCCACAAAGAAACTGACAGAGTAAACAACAGCGATATTCTGTTTGGGTGTTTAAGTGCCGTGTTCACAGCTGGTACGATACCCGTGGTTGAACCTGCCTAGTTGAACACCCACAAACAATAGAATTTCTTGACTTTTCAATCCATATGTCTACTGCTGCACTCATATTCTGAATTTATAATTATTTGAAAACAAAGAGATTGAATTGTTTCTATTGCATATTGTCTATAATTACATACATAGCTCACCTTTTGATAGAAAAAAAAACACGTTTGGCTTTTTCTTAAAAGTATTGTATGAGGAAAATTTCAATTCACGCTACATTTTAAGTTCTTCCTAGCTACTTATCTATTTTAACCTTTGCGCACTGTTGTTTAATTGTATCTAAAATTATTTAGAATAATATATTATCATTACACCAGTTTAAACATTTGTTTAGGAACAACTTCTTAGACCAGGCCATAAAAAAGGGTTTATCTTTCATACATTTGGGTCGAAACTTGAGGTCACGTTAAAACAATCTTACATGCTGGAAACAAGTAATTATTTCACTGGGTTATTTAAAGGCTTACAATAAGAAGTTTGACGAGCGCACTATCGTAACGCCCTCTAATGAAATCAGGGTAAGAAGCAATATATATATTATTATTTTTTATATATTATTAGTTTATATGTTTTTGTTATAAATAAAATTCCTTTTTAAAAAGAATTCATAATCGTTTTTTTATAAATCTAAATGTTTAGTAATACGTGTTACATCATGTACAGTTACTTTATGAAGTAGTAATTACTTGAAGAAAGTGACCATAAATGTTCTATAATTATTTTCAGTTGTATTCATAGTGGAATACCGAATGCTAAGCACACATTGTTAAAGTAGTAATATAACATTGATGTTCGCGAAGATTTGATGTGAAATTAGAATGCATGATTGAAAGCCAGTTTGTGTGAGTTTGGGCATTTAAATGAAGTGTTTACAAATGAACTATAAACAATGAATCCACTATTTCAGATTACTTACGTGTAAATATTTTGGGGAAAAATACTTGAACTAGACATTTCACACGATTTACGGATAACATTCAGTTGGGTATATCGCACTTTTAATGGATAAATTTGTGTGGGTATGTTACATGCTGCACGGAGAGGCTTGACTTGGACATATTACACGTTACTCTGAAAAACCTTGAGTTGGGTATATTACACGTTATACGAGATACTTGTTTAGATTGTAGTTTTCTATCATCTATTGTTATTGCAAAGCAACTAGCTCTCATTGAAGCAAAACAATAATTTCCACTATAATCCTTGAAACAGGTTAAACAGAACGTTGTTGACAGAACGTAGATGATAAAATTAAATGATAATAAGATTGGCTTTCACAAAAATTAACTTTTCTATCCTATTATCTCCAGGATCATGCTTTCGTTACCTACATGACCTTGTACCGACTTACTCAGTGTTTCATAAGTGAAGTGAACAGTGAACAATGTAGTGGATGAGACTATCATTCATTATAACCCGCTTTTAGCCTTCCAGATGAATACAGTTGCAGATGTAGGATTATAAAACTTAAAAAATCTTATTGTTTTGGAAGTTCAGCTTCTAGCTTCTCTATTTTCCAACATCCAAACTATGGATTCCATAAATAACATCAGTCAATAACGTATATAAAAGTATCTACAGAATCTTCTTTCAATGCTCGACCATCTTTAGTTTTCTACCATTCTATTATTAACTTTGTCACCACTTCAAATCTGAAACTAAAAAAGCAAGTCAAACATAGACCACTATAATTTTTACGTCAACTTTTAAATCCACCAGATCTACGATATTATGGAAGTTCTGTTTATTTGTTTCTTTGTAACATTTTGGATTTATTACAATCCTATTTCTTGATCCTTGATTGAAAATAGATATCGCAACCACTAGATGACTCTGACATAAAGCTGGAACTTTTGTTTGTTTGTAGTTAAGCACGAAGCTATACAGTGAGATATCTGTGCTATACTCGCCTCGGGTATCGAAACCAAGTTTTTTAGCGTTGTACGTCCGCAGACTTACTGCTGTACTACTGGGGCGGGGAGGGGGGCTAAAGTTAGAATAACAGAAACAACTGTCTTCTTCTTCAACTAATGACTCGGCAAATATTTCTATAAATATTGGAATTAAATAACATATAAATCTATGGTGGAAGGATATACCATTCTAAAAGTATTGAGAAATACGCTCAATTTATATATTTCTTGAAAAGTATTGTACCATCTATATAGACGATAATATTTCACCATTTCTTGATGAAAATAAAGATACAGCTCTTATATAGATTTTATGAACCATTTTTAGATTTGTAAAAAAAAAAAAACAACGGTAGAGCGAAAAGAAACGGATGATACTCTGTGTTGTTCCTCTTAGACCACGCACTGTTATGTATGTTAATATGTGCAATAATTAGAATTTTTTGCAGACATTATTGGGTTGTTGAATGACAAATTTCAAAGATTTTATCATGTGAAAATGATTTATTCTATTTTTAGCTTCAACTAGTTGTTCACACATCTGAAAACAGTTGTCAATATCTGTTCGTCTTATCATTCATTTAATTGCAGGAAATTCGTTTTATCATTTTTTAAACACCGGATGGAGTGTTTACTCAAGCTAACACGGTGTTTGGGTTTACCGTTATCATCTCAGGAAAGCTAGATGTACACAACTGTGGTTATTTCGGTTTCGTAAGATATCCTATCTTAATTCACGTTGTGCGTGAACTTGTTTGTTTGTCCGCGAACTCCTCCCACAGTTTTGTAGTTAACAGAACCAAACTTGGCATGCAGCCTTGGGGTGGTCTGGGGATGTCTTTATCTATATGGCATAGCCAACCTTTCAAGGAGGTACCAAGGAGGGAGAGAATGTGCTCGGAAGGTCACCCAGGCATGACGAGGTGTAGAAGCAGGATTTCAGGCACCATTTTTGAAACTGTGTTCATATCCCCACTCACCTGATCACGTGGGCCCAAACTTGGTACACTGCTAGGTATCACGTGCGAGAATCCTAACAGGGTTTATTTTGGGGCACTGACCCTCTTCGGGTAGTTATAAAAGGAGTTGGGGATTATGGAAGAGCTTGATCGGACATTAGGGCTTCTGTGAATCATGAGGTGACTTTTGAACCTAACAGCGGAATAGATGTACTTTATGCTAGTGATTGTAATATGCATTATTTCCTTCCATCATATATATGTATTCACATACGAACCAAACTGTACCTAATTTTACGATAAAAACGCTCAAGTAGTGTGAATTTCAGCAACACACTGTGTTAAAAAAAAACTTGAAAAAAAAAGGTTTGGAATTTAAAGTGAAATGTGCAGAAAATATGTAACATGCGCAACTAAGAGGAAAAAATTAAGTAGTAAATAACAGTGGAAAAGATATAAAACTCGGTTTCTGAATTTGAATTTCACAACTTGAGAAACACTTGAGCATATTGATAAATGACTTGCCACATCAACTAGTTTATGATATCTACATATTAATATCTGCCTCCATATTAACTGTTACTTTCCGAATATACAAAATAACAACCACTAATACTTTAAGTTAAAATACAACCAAAGTAAAATAACAGTTATTAAGTTGCTCTTCCCCACCATATAAAAGTTCTTTTAATTAATTGTACTTTTTCTTCTCGGCACACACAGATACATATAGTCAAATAAACAGGTATCTGATGCCTAGATAAGTTTTAATCATAGCCTAACTCACTGTTTCAGGATTGTACTGCAGAGAACGTAGCCAGAAACCTTTCAGTTACGTTCATTACAGAGAGCCTTCTTATTATCCTGGCTTTTAAGGCTTCTAGAATGTTGAAAAATAGACACTTGATTGTTTCAGTAGTAGCGCTGGTAATATGCTTTCATCTTGCTAGATGAATGTGCTAAAATTGTCATGATTAAAGAGATGGATAGTCATTTAACCGCTTCTCGTTTGTGCAGAAATATCTGAAAATCAGAGAAAAAATTAACGCTGGATCATTGTTTGAATGCTATACATTTCAAAGACATTGTGGGACTTTATTTACTTTTACCCATTACTGTGAGATTACGAATTCCTATAGTTCGAGGAAATGTTTTATAAGTATAAATAAGACATTTCTTGGTCCTCATTTTAACAGCATGCCTTGCTTCGAATGTAAAATAAATAAGACATTTCTTGGTTCTATTTTAACAACATGCCTTGCTTCGAGTGTAAAATCAATAAGACATTTCTTGGTCCTCATTTTAACAACATGTCCTGGTTCGAATGTAAAATAAATAAGACATTTCTTGGTCTTCATTTTAACAACATGTCTTGCTTCGAATGTAAAATAAATAAGACATTTCTTGGTTCTAATTTTAACAACTTGCCTTGCTTCGAATGTAAAAAAAAATCAACGACTCTATTTGTATATATTAATTTTGAAGCCAAGATGAGCTTAGAGGCGTACAATGCTGTCCTCTCTTAGTTAGCTAATGATATATTTGTACACTTTCATAACAATACGTTCAAAATACCTAAGAATACCTAAATGACAGAAAATGTATTTAAAGAAAATTATCTTAAGTTCTCACAATTTGTATGGTTCTGTCTCTTTGTTTTTTAAAGTGAAGAAAACAAACTAACAACGTCTGAGATCACATGTACAGCCTAAAACCTAACCTGTAAACTGATTGTTTGCTTAAATGCCGGTTTGAATGTATGTAATCTCAAAGTCTGTCTCGTGCAGCACGCGTGCTGGACTCGTGGCGTCTCCATTCAATGACGCTTAGGCTTCATTGACATTGCATTATCTTAACTCCATGTTGACAAAGGAGTGACTTAAACTGCTGCGCCTCCACATTAAGCAAATAGTTAAAAAAAACTCCAAACGCTGTTCGTTTAAGTCTGTTTGTTTGTTGGAGATAATGGACGAGATAGGTGGTAAGGTTCCTGAAAAAGTTAGGCTTCACGTAGATGTTTATTTAACACACGTGTAAAACACTTCAGCATGGGATACGCGCGCTGAAAGCTCGGGCACAGTACAACTTGGATCACTATTACTTATACGGTATTACTATAGTGTTTATGAAATGCTGAATTATCAGTATCCAGCTCACCTGAACTTTACTGATTTTTACTTCTTCTAAATAGTTAACACAATTATTGTTTACTTTAAAAGAGTGAAGTGGGCTTGATAAGCAATAGAACGCTTCTTTGGTGAAAATATTAAGTGGTTTAGGTTTAAATTTGAGAGGGTGAACACAATCGGGTTATCTTTTTTTCAATATGTTTTCATGCATACTTGAAATATACGAGTTATAAATGCATATATCATTTGTTGTGAAGCTAGTATAAATCGTTTTGAGTTACAGCAGAAAGACACAAGCCTCATTAAACTATAGTTTTCCTTCCATCTTGCCTATTTGTTTGGCAAACTAGGGAAATTTCCAGAACACACACACACACACACACACCTGGTATTTGTTTAGGTTGATTGACTAAGAAAATGAAGACATATTCCCCAACGCTGCAGATGCAGTAAAGTTAGTAGTGCTTCTACTAAAACGTGTGGAGCCTCCCCCCCCCCCGCATGGGTTCTGGTTTAACGATTGTTCGGACCTTTCGAATATTTTATATTACCTCAGTTAGGAATACCTGGTATTTGAGTGTTAACTATCCTTGTAATTTGCTCAGCACTCGTAATGTACGCTGTTACGCACAACCACTGCAAGAAAGAGAGGCAGACACATATTAATAACCATAATTTCTAATTAGTAACATTGCTTATAGTTAAAAAAAAAAAGACATACGTCGATATCTTATATAAGATATTGTGTTGTAGGAGCTACTAAGGTTCAAGATATTTCTTGCTATTTTATTTTAATTGACTGCAAAAATTTTACCAAAATTTACTTATTTAAGCTTTTTCCCGGCGGCACAGTGGTAAATCTACGGACTTAAGAAGTTAAAGTCCGGGGTTCGAGTTTCCGCGGTGGACACGGAAGATATGCGTGCGTAGCTTTTTACAAAAAAACAAGCTATAAGTTTCGGCTTATAAGTATAGAATATCTTACGCGCATAGGTCAAACAAATACTAATTTAGAACATTTTATGCTTGTGACATTGTTAACTTCAGACGGTTCCATACATAATTAAATACCCAAATCGTTATCCCGGATATCTTCTTGGAGAACACTAACAATTAGAAAATATTTATCAGTCTATACTATTTAAAATATCACCAAAATAACATTGGTCATATCGTTTTCGAAAATATACTAATTAATCTCTGATAATAACTTAAACTTTCAAAGGAGTTTGTTTGTTTATTTAAAATGTTTTCATGTTTTTTAAATGCTACTGGTTTTTATGTTTTTTTATACATATTAAATAAAGATTTTTGTTATTTGATAAGTTTACTTAATTAAGTTTACATTACTAAGTTTTATGAAAATATTTTAGTCTTCCGTTAATCTATATAAATATAATAGTACTGTGTATTGTATGTCCATGTATCGATTTCGCAGGGTGTGGATAGATCTTCACCAAAATTGGTATGGAGGCTCATTAGGTCCACATACAAATTTTCAGTTTTGAATTTTGCGTTTTGCTGGTTTAATGGGCGTTTTTGCATTTTTTACCACTACTTCGCTCCCTGTTGATGGATATTCACCATATTTGGCATGAAGGTTTGTTAAGTCCATGCGAAGATACATGCACAGTTGCGGTTTCACGTTTTGTGTTTTTCAGTTTTTATTGGCCTTTTTTTTTTTTTTTTTTTTTTTTTTTTTTTTTTTTTTTTTTT
>NW_013665998.1:377394-399710 GCF_000517525.1 Limulus polyphemus | reverse complement strand
CTAATTACATGTATGGAAAGGAGCTTTTATGCCCTAAGATAACCTTTCATTAATTATGAAATTATATAACTTCCGTCCAAGGGACGAGTACTCCAGCTAGTAGTAAATAATATTGGTGAACATCTGTATTAGTGATTTCTCTTTGATATTTACGTAATTTCAAAGGCAATTTTTAATTCCGAGATTTTTTGTATAGGAAAAAGAATAACCACCATATACTGAGTAATCGACTCAACTATTCCCTCAAGTAAACATCTGTTATAGATCCATGTCTATTTGTTATATGCATACGTATGTTATTGTTTAAATCGTTTGTGATATCCCAGATTTAAGTGCTAACAAACTAGGTCTACAAGACTACAATAGATGCATGGATCGGATGATAATGAGTGTCGAAGAAAGACACAATAAGAAAATTTTTGCTTAGAAAAACAACAAACTTAAAGTTTATCTGGATAAAAAAGATAATCCTAAAACTTTGGTTAACGTAGCCTTTAAAATGACAATTTGATATAGTGCTTATTATTTCGGAATCCTTAGAATGAGAGCCTTATAGACTGCTTTACTATTGTTTAAGGGATATGCTCATTTTTTCAATCACTTCAATACTTTAAACAATACAATCTTAAAATTGTAGAACAAAACAAAAAGTTACAGACGTGCGTGAGTGTTGTTTCTATGGCTATTGCTTTGTGCTATATCTGAAATAATCATGTTTAGTAAAAATTAGTGTCCTTTCAAACATATTCCTAACTTAAATTTCATACAAAAATACAATATATAAAGGCAAATAAAACTAACAGAAAGACGGAGTTTTTTATGGTAGTGACAAACGTGGCGATAATATTCTAAGAGCTGTGCAAAAGCATGAACTACAAAATTCCTTCATTGATCTACGGAATTCTTCACAGCCATTGTATTCATAGACTACAGCTTCCACAGCTACATAAGATGACCTTGGAAATTTTCTCTGCATCCGTTCCCCTAGACAGATGTGACAAGAGGTAAACAAACTTATAAAAGGATTGAAATAGAATAGATGTTTTAGGTTATACATCTGCTCAAGAAAGAAAGAAAGTGATATATATATATTAAAAATACTTTCTTGTTATCTGTAACCTGTTCACCACCAGACTGTATAGCATAACTCACATACCAATTACCTTATTACACATGAACAGACAACTGTAACGTAACTGAAACTCATAAGCTTTCCAATTATATAAAATACACCTCAAATTATTATTTTCTCCTGGAATTAGACTTTTTGTCTCAAATTAACTACCTTAATAATACAAATAACAATAAGAGAATCGTAACATTATAGCCGACCTTGCGTCAAGCCCACGTCATGGTGTTCACTTCAAGATAGATTTTTATCTACATAAATTGAAAGAGATTTAGTACGTCCATAATAAAATGCCTGGATATAATGATTTTAGATATTCTCTCGGTTACTAAAATAACTACGAATAGGGAAAGTATATTAAAAAATGCATGAACTAAAGATATGAGAATAGGCTAAATTAATCTACTGTGTAAGAGTATAGAACCAAAGGCGCACCATACACTTCTCTTTGAAAATCTAAGCAATCAGTATGACTATACCTTTCATGTTGAAAATGTATACCTTCTTGACGGTAACTGATTAAAAAACCCTGTAAAAAGTTATAGAAGTTCAAGTAAGGACACGAGTAACATTAGTAATCCAAATGGTTAGACAAGGTTACTATTACAGTTGACGTTCGCATTACGGCATGGACTCGTATATTTGTTCTGATTACTGGTAGTGAGTGACATAACTACTGGTCAACTTCTGTAATAATATACTGTCAATGATGAATAAAATTTCAGATTAATGATCGGTTCAACATTGCTTTCTAATTACAGTTTGGTGACTTGGTTACAGATTAGATTAATGTAATATTCCACGTCTAATCATTTTTGGTTATTCATCCCTTGTGGTTTCAAGTTATTGAAATTTAACATTTTCTATACAACTATAGTTATATCTTTTGTTATTGGAATTAAACTAGCATATATCACTTCTGTTTACTGCTGAAACTAATATATCCCTTTTGATTTCTAACCAATCTAATACAGCACTTCTGATTGTACTGATATAGCTAATTGATCCCACAGTTATAGCTAAAGCGATTCGTTTATTTTATTTTATTATTATTTTTGTGGTTTAACAGCATTTGAATTTCATAAAGTGTATTTCAGCTATTAAAATGGCACAGTTTGAGTTCATGATTTATAACATTCTTAACTCGAATTGTAACATTTTTGCTGTACGGAACTCTTCTTTCGTTGATTTGCTAGTGTAATAACATATAACGTATTAATCATTTACATTATTATGCTAATAAGCTTCGCCTTCTTGAAAACAGTGCTTCTAAGCCTGATGTTTGTTCCAGCACGTAATAAAAGGTAATTGAGATACATATTATTAGTGGATTCATTGAGTGTTTTCTCTTAGATCTCTCTCTCTCTGTTGGGCCCTGGACACCAGGTGACTATAAAGCACGTTTTACAAGAGATTGTGCTAATTATTTAAGAAAATAAGTTAGGTTACCAAGATTAGGAACAAATTAAGGTAATTACTGGTGGTCAGTTAATTATTAATGTATTATATTTTATAGAAGGTAATTTGGCATATTTTACAGTTATGTTTTATAGTTTTACGCAATACTTTTCAATACAATCACTAATCTAAATTCACAGTGGGTCATATTATTCATTTTGCATTGTAAGAAAAGCCATCCACTGGTAATTGCGTAGTTCAGGCTGTTGCTTTATGAAATATACTACTATTAAATAATTATAGATCTCGTGTGTAATTTCTGTTTACAGCTTCATTAAATAACTTAAGATGACTACTTGGATTTCTCAAAGTCGAATATAAAGTTTATGAGCACAGTTTGGTTTATCATATCATTTATAAATACAGTTTCAATATACCAATTTCACAACTATTTGCTATAATACTTTATACACAGCACAATTACTTTGTAGACGACGAAACTGAGTAGCAACAGACTCCTATCTATATTCATTATAATTTTGGTCTTAGTTTAGTGAAAGTAACTCTAAGTCAAGCGATCGTTTTGATAAGATAATAGCATCTGTTTTTTTTCTTTGCAATGGGACAGCTGCAGCTTAATCTTATCTTACGAAAAGGGTTACGTTTTCATTGTAACTTTCAATAGAACTTTGATACCAGATACATGCAGCTGTTCTACACTTCGCATACTTAGATTTGAAGTATATGTATTATGTCGTGTAAAAGATGATACAAGAAAAACAAGTGATACATTAAATGAGCATTATTGATTCATCTACATAGCTTGTTGTTGTGATTAATTAGTATTTTGGTTTAAAAAAATATGTTTGCTTTTTCAATACGTAATAACTACATTAATGTTATCTAATTAAACAATGTAAAATGTTATTGTATTTATATTAAGATTGGACAAATTAATAAACTATAATTTAAAAGCGAGGGAAGGAACGCCAGGTTTTGAAAACTTTTGAACCCTAATTTACGAAAATAATTTGTTCAGTATACAACTGCTGAATTATGTAACTACTAGCATAGCAAGTGAACCCACGTCAGAAATTACACAGTTAAAAACAGTTAGCGCAGAGATAATGGGAAAATCATTCGCAAGAAGTAAAAACAAACAAACGGTAATTCACAGTAGATATTTAAGATTTCCATGTATAATAGTTGTAATAAGCAAACACTGGAATATCATATAAATACCGCTTTTCAACTAAGCATAAGTGAGAAGCAAATCTTTCACCAAATATCTGGTACAGCACTGGATACAAAAGTCGTTTCAACTTATGCTAATATCACTATGTTATTTTTTGAATTACAATTATGTAATATATTACCTAATCATTTTGAAGATTGTTTTGTAATATGGAAAGATACTCAAGATATTAATAAACGTGTTGGGTGTGTTTTCTTGTGTGTGCGTGTTTTTCTTATAACAAAGCCATATCGGGCTATCTGGTGTGTCCACCGAGGGAAATCAAACCTCGGATTTTAGCGTTGTAACTCCGGAGACTTACCGCTGTTTCACCGGAAGACAAATGTGTTGATATTTTAAATTCAATAAACAAAGAAGTTTACCTTCGAAAGAAATAATAAAATCTTGTCCTTTTTAGATATGTTGATAAGTCCAGAAAAGGTAATTCTAACTGATAAGTTTTTTAAACCCACAAATTCTTATGAATATGTAGGTTTTTTTTAGTAATCGTCCTAATCATATCAAATCAAATGTTCCTGCAAATCTTGCAAGTAGATTATATCGTTTGGCTTCCATTGAAGAAATGAGAATTAATATATTGTTAGACCTAAAAAAATGTTTAGTTCAGTGTCACTATCCGGAGAGAATTATATTAAGAAGTTTTGAAATTGCTAAGAATTTTTTTTGATAAAAAACATTTAAAGAGAGAGATTAGAGAACCTAAAGAGAATATTATACTTTTGTTTGACTCATTGTTCAAATATATACATATTGATATTTCATTTGTTAATACACAATTAAAACAAGTAGTAGATAAAAAAACTGAAAGATGTATTAGAAAATAATAAAATTATTTTATCAAGAAGGAAACCTAAAAAATGTGTATAGATTATAGAATAAACGTAAAAAAAGATTTTTCTAAAGAAGGTATCTTCAATTGTGACAGTAAAAACTGTGCTTTATATAATTTAGGTTACACAAAAACCACCAAAACAATGATGAACAATAATAAAGAAATTGTGTTTGTTATTAACAACTCACTTAATTGCAATTATAAGAATTATATTGTGGTGAATTATAAATCGGTGAAACAGATAATTTAAGATTAAAGATAAATTTACATAAATTCCGTGTTAGATGTCTCGAAAGAAGCACATTATACGCCAGTAAATATTTTATTGAATGGATTTTGAGAAAATTTAAAATTCTAAAATTCATGTTTTCCCTTTTGGGAATGTAATATAAAACATAAAAGATCATTTTTCGAAAGTGGGCAGAAGTAATTAGTTGTGTAAAGCCAGTAAGAATTGTGAAACTGTGAAAACAGTTACTGAGACTTACAGAAAAGAAAAAAGAAAGTAAGTGTATGAAACTATAGGATAAGTAAATTGTATTTCTATTATAATAATAAGAGAAAGTGCAATTAAAATAAGATTTTAATTTAAAAAGGAAAGTATATTGACTATTTTTATTTATTTTTGAGCATTTGTAATATACTTAATTTACACATGGAGTGTACTATCTGTTTGTACATTTGGAAATTATATGTATTTAATTTAGATGTTTAGTTGAAAAGCGATATTTCCTGAAGAATGACCTTGGAAGTCATGAAACTGGTAGAGAAATTAATAAAAGAAAGAAAAAGTTTGATATTCCAGTGTTTTTTTTTATTCGTATCCACAGGTGAATCTTATTGATGTTCTGGTAATATTTGTAGTATATATATATAATTTTTAGCGACTTAAGATTTTCGTAAAAATTTTACTTGAGTACTTAATAGAGTAAATTTTGCGCACAAGAGATTCTTTAAGAATATTATACAATTTTGTTTTTATAATGTATTGAAGATACTCTAATAACTTATAAAAAACACAAAAACTGATTTTATAACAAGACTATGATTCTTACTGTTATTTGAAAATTAAAATAAAAGTTCATTTTACCTTATGTTTGTTAATAACATCATACAACTTATGATTTTGTTCTGAATGAAATATTGAGGTTTTCTGTGTAGAATCAGATTCGTATATTACCAGTATTATTCTTCCTCTGAAAAAAATCAGTTGTTTTCTGAAAACTATAACGTATAAAAAATCAAAGCTTATCCGTTGTGACAAGTTCATAACTTTATTTTTTGATAATCCATAGGTCTCTCTAATCTCACTCTGGTCATAAAGTGTTGTAGTAATTGTTTATATTGTGTATACAATATATGGTAGTTTGAGACATTATGGTAAATGTCTGTATAGTATATACATCGTAGTGTACTATTTCAACTTTAAGCAACTGCTAATGGCTGGTGATTATGTCGTTTGTAGATATTTTTTCTTACTTTAAACAAGAAATGTCCTACATTGAAGAAGTAATATTCATCATACAGAAGATATCTGACCATAAGTGGTCATTGATTATGTTCATACAGTAAACCTATTACTGGCTATATGCATAGCTTGCTTTTGTGGGTTTTTGAAAAATGTCTCTTGCGTTATTAGGTCATGGTACCTTTTGTTAAATGATAAGCTTGACATTTTAACATTATCCAAAATAAAAATTTTGAAACTCATAATCAATAACGTGTGATATAAAATATAAACCGGGATATGAAAGTATTATGGCTGTAACCCTTTCATAACTTCGAAAATCAATATATCTTTATTTAAGTATATTCAAGTAATTTTTGAAAATTTTATTGCAAGTTAGCTATGCTTAGGTAGAATTTCTATGCTAAAAGGTGAAATACTCTTGATTATTCCCTTAGAGAGTCACTTAGGGTCAAGACTAATGCAATAATGTCTATCTCTATATGTAACCAGTACACTAGAGAAATGTTTATTTACTTTTTTACAACGTTTGAAGTAGTGAACACTTGCAGAAATAGAGATATCGGAAACTCTGGTTCCCATTTTTAAACAACTAGGCTGGTCTTCTGACGTGAGTAATAACATTCTGGTTCATCCTGTAAGGGCTTGAACATAGCATCAAGCGAAGTTAATCCTTGTCAGAATCGCTACTATCGTTGTCATTGGTCAGAATTGCGTTGATGGTCGTCCTACGTATTTTTTAAATTTACTTGTCTGAATGATAGATAAGCCGACCTGAAAATAAATAGGAAATCACGTATTACTTTTTTTTCTTTTATCGAACTTTTCTTTATTTTTGGTCAAGTTTTACTTCTTCAGGCTCTGCAAACAAATTCTAAGAACTCCTATTTTTGTGAACTTAGTGTCAGTGTTCCTTTCTGGCGATTGCAGCTATATTTGAAAATTTCACACCACTACACAGTGTAAATAACACAGGAGTCTATTTCTGACTAAGTGAATAGACTGTTCAGGTTTATACCTAACCAATATCTGACTCTTGGTTGCTCTGTCCAATAGTGGAGTCTGATTATATAGCAACAAAGCAGATTTGTCAATTTTATTTCACATACTGATCCAGCTATAATGATTTCGAATTAACATAATTGTAACAGCTCTGTTACTTTCTCAGTAATATCAGCAAGCGTACATCTTATTAGACTTTGCCATTAATAAGTGACAAATATTCAAATATGTATATAAGTTGATATATGTTTTATATCTGTAGGTTAACAAAATAATTTACCTGTTATATGTTTAACAATATGATTTGAAAGGTAAAAAAAATTAATATAGCACTGAAAAACAGTGGTTCGTTATATTTCATTATGCTGTGTCAAATCGAATAACGATTTTTTTTTGTTGCTTGTTGAATTTTGCGCAAAGATACTCGAGGGCTATCTGCACTAGCCACCCTTGTTACGTATTAATATTTCGAATGGTTTGTTTGTTTGTAATTAAGCGCAAAGCTACATAATGGGGCTATCTGCGCTCTGCCCACCACGGGTATCGAAACCCGGATTCTAGCGTTGTAAGTCCGCAGACATACCGCTGTGCCACCGAGGGTCATTTCTAATGGTCTTAAATTGAGTTAACTGATAAATTTAAATTTAGTAGTTAAATTATACTTTGGATTTAGTAGTTAAGTAAAAGCCGATATATAGTCAGTTTATGATATTTGCCAACAAGATTGATACACACAGTTTTCTTTTTTAACACAAATATGTTTTAATATACACACAACAGTACAATTTACAATAACAATTATTAAAAAGTTGCACAAACTTACAAGCAGTATAAAATATTCTTTCTAGTCTGGAATTTCTTCGATATCTTATCGAGGGTTCACGATGAGCGAGTTAATTACGAATTGACGTAGATACAATTCGTTTAACGGCGAGCGAGCTTGCTTTGCCCTTCGTTATTCACCAGCCACATACGCCGAGTTTTCCTACTGGTGACGTCAGGTAATGTTTTCGTAAAAATACTAGTATCCGATGAGAATCCACTGACGTTAAATGATTTGTAATGTTCGAAAATTATAAACGTTCCTGGTCAATATATCTGAAGTTCCCGATTAATAAGCGTTAATCACAGTTATAGCTTACGAAATTGTTTTAGCACACCAAGTATAGCAAACCGATAATAAATACTCTCTTTTGGCGCGGCGCGTTGGTTGTATTTAAAGGCGTGGGAAGGTTTTCTCAAAAATTCAGATTACATAACAAAACAAATTAAAGCGTTTACATACACACATATATTGTTGATTCTTACTCTCGAGAATTTTCTACAACTTTGGAGAATAGGCGGAAGTTTTGCAATACATATTCAACTCTATAAGCGCATGTTTTAAAATATAAACTTAATCTAAACAAACGTTGATATTAAAATAGATATATAATAACAAATTCGTTACACCATCAACTCTTGAGCTACGCTTTGCTAACGAATTATGGGATTGACCGTTACATTATTAATCTCCCATGGCTGACAGAGTGAGCACGTTCTGCGACGTGTTACGATTCCGGTGCTCGTATGTTTTGAGTCGAGGTCCCAATCACTTGGTTATACAAGATTGAAACAGAAAAGTCACGTGTAATTAAAATCGGTCCAAGCATGATTTCATTACCCGGCATATTTTTAAATAAATACGTTGTATAGAAGGTTCACTATTATATAGTTTGATTAAATATATTTTATAAAATCTAAAACCAGGGCGTTTAGTATAGCTGATATTAATTCTAAAATAATATTTCCGTATTCTTGTGTGCTAATCAGAGGTTTAATCTGCGGTACAATAGGACAGATGTTAGGTTCCGGGAGAGCGAAAGTCAAAGGTGGTAGCTAGTCTAATTACAACACATGATAAACGTGAATATTAAAACTCAAAGCCACAGAGAGGAAATGGATGTGGGTCAGCAAGAGAGAACGTAAACTAGAACTGAAGGTTTTATCAGCCCCGTATTGTACACTTCATTTATTCTACGCTGTTCATATTTGTGTTAAAATTAGTGTTGCATTGCACATGGAAACCACAATAACCCAACGGACCGTTTAGCGAATTACCAGTTCGCGTGGCACGAGCGGACGTACGCTCGAAAGTCTTACATGGGACGGGAAATTATTAAATAGTAAACTATTTGCGGCAGTCGAACAAATCTTTTGCCATTTGACGTACGTCATTGTTTATGCCACTGTTGAGTTCACTCATTACTTCCTGTTAGGATGTACTTCTCGAAATTAGTAGTACCTTCTGTTTCAAAAACAACAGTTCTCCCTGAAGACGGATTCAGTACGAAAATAACACGTATTAAGTTAAACTTTACTTATATACACGCTAAAGAACATTAGAAAGAACCAAGATTTATTTATAATTTCAGCTCTAAGTTATTAAGAGTTAATATTGAAATTAATGAAGCAGCTTTAAATTTTATGTTAAGCATTTTCAACCTTTAAATGTTTTGGCCTTTATTTCTTTATTTTTGTAACTTATGTTTGATTCCTTGAAAAAACAAGGCAAATTGAGCTCCAATGAATGTCTGTTTGTTAGTTTATGTTTAAAGCTATACGATGGGCTACATACTCTGTGTCCACCGCAAGGATTGAATCCATATTTTGGCGTTATAAGCCCTCTAGTTTACATCTGAGAACCCGTGTGTAAAGGTTTCTTCTAATGTCAAAACTTCTTAAGAATGTTATATCAACCACTGTAGCAGTGATATTTTTCTCTTTTTAATACGTTATGTTAAAATTTCGCTTTGTATACGTGGTAGATTTATGCTTCACAGTTTCTAAAAATACGGCTTATAGTTTTAGAACGAAATCTCATTTTCGGTTCATGTTTAAAGTTCGTCAATCTCCTCTTTTATGGAGTTGAATCAAAGCTTTTGAATTTTGCTGAATTAATAATGCTCCTCGTTAGTCAATTTATTTTTGTTTGTAAAAATGCAATTTTCTTTTAATATACAAGTTCAAAAACGTTTCTCTTTTGAGTGTATAACCATCATTTGTATATTAAAACGTGTTCGATTTTTCACTTCGATAGATTGACATATTCAAGTTATATTCATTTAAGGTTTTCATTCGATAATGGTAATTTATGACTTTATTGCTTTGCTCATACTATTATTATATTAAATCAGTGTTTTTCTTTGTGTTAAAAGTAGCTCTTACTACTTAACTGAAATACGGTGTTAAAATGGATAAGCTGATATTCTTTCATCGGGTTAATGCTATAATTAGATCGCCATAGATCCCAAGCCAAATTTGAAAATCTATTTTGACGTAGATAAATAGTAAAATTTCAAGAGAAAGCCTCTTATTCTCTGTTCATTTCAATTTTTTATAAGATATTGCAAAAACTTTGTATTTAAAAAGCATGATCTTATCATAGGGAACTTATTTTTTTATAATTAAAGCAGTCATATGTTTGATAGTTACTCTGACGTCAACTCTGAAAAATAAAAAAAAAAGATTATTTTCATTTTCAAGGATACAATGGGCTTCTTAAGAACTAAGGACTCGTTAAGAATGAGGGTTTGACCAGATAGACCTGATCCTTATCCTGATCTTTTACATTTCATACTCTCATTTTATTTCTCTTTGATTTTATGTGTAATAAAAGGTTTGAAATTCTGTCCCGATCCTCTTCATTTTCTTTGTAACAACTGGTATGCACATGTCGAAGTATGGTAAAAAAAACTCTGGCTTTTAGTAGAATGACTTAAAAGGATGTCAAATATTTAACTTAGATAACTGAAATAAACTATTAATTTTGTGAATAGCATTGTACTATTTAAATTTATTTGGTTTCTCACCTAAATATTTACTTAACCTTTGACTGGTTCTCTAAAAAAAGCTTCTGTTTGTTGAACATCGAAGGTATTTGAGTCAGAGGATCTTACTGTAAGAACAAAGATTAAACACAATGAAACAGCTGCAGGTAGCAAGTTGAACTATAAAGGTTGTATTCTTTCACGTATCTATACAAAGTATACAATACGTTGTATATGTTGAAACAGCAACTAGTTTGTTTGAGAAAAAAAAATTATACAGCTTCTTCAACACTAAAAACATCAGTACACCATGCAGTATGTAAAGAATGACAATATGAGTTGTCACATTTAGTCTGTTAAACGTCATTCCATCCGTCCAATCAAATAAAAGGAATAAAATTGGAAGTACACACAAAACTCCCAGACACAGCCACAAACATTTTAATAATATCATTAATCTCTAGACTTTTGTAAAGCAGGGTGGGTCATAACTAGCATTACTTGAAATAAATAACGAAAATGTAGTTTTCTAACATTAATCTCTAGACTTTTGGAAAGCAGGGTGGGTCATGATGAGCATTACTTGAAACACATAACGAAAATGTAGTTTTCTAACATTAATCTCTAGACTTTTGGAAAGCAGGGTGGGTCATGACGAGCATTACTTGAAACACATAACATAAATGTAGTTTTCTAAAGTTTTTGAATGAATACGTATATACAGTTCGATAATTGATTTGAAAAATAAGGTTACTCGTATTAACACACATTATGTTGCCGTTCTACATTTACAACACCAAGCTGGATGTTCAGATCGTGTCCAATGTCATATCGTGGTTCGAACGTTGGACTTTTCGATCCACAACGCAGCATGATAATACCATGCCACCACTAACTCTTTAGTAATTTGCAAAATTTAATTTATTGATTCTTTAAACATGTATAACTAAAAGTACAGACATTATAAGGCAAAAATAAAGTTGGAACACTTTTTGTAAACCTAAGGTAACTTATACAAAATATTGTGTGTTTTTTTTGCAAAAATAGACAAAATAAATTTGCCAAAGTTATTACATACTTAATAAAAAATATCTTTATTGAGTACATGTATCGGTTTTACATTAATTTTCTCAAGAAAATCTTCCTTGCTGTTACAGAGCTACTACTTGCTTTCTCTAAGTAATAATTTTGTTAATTTAAATATTAACTAACGCTAACTTAAGTGCGGACTTACAACGCTAGAATCCGGGTTTCGATACCCGTGGTGGGCAGAGCACAGATAGCCCATTGTGTAGCTTTGTGCTTAATTACAAACAAACAGTGCTAACTTAAGACATAATATCTTTACTGTAGGCTACATGGTTTTTAATTTTGTTTTTACTATATGATATATTTCCATAGTTACTTTAATGTGTATACTCGAACGTAGCGTTTTTTTTTTATAGTTCATCTATTGAAATAGTTAATGGATAACATTCATACATAGTTACATAATTACTTAGGTAGTGTCATGGTGAATAGGAAAATATGATCAAACAGGATAATATTGAATAAAAAGATAGAGTAGAAAGGGGAGAAGAGTTTTTTTTGAAGGAAAAATTGCGTGGCTGAGAATATGTCTTACTTGACCTTGGTCTGATTTCTGAATATTCTATTACAAGGTTGTTTGCATATTTGGAAGAGCCACCTAGCGCCTATCTCTTGTACAAGACTATTAGTCTAACCTACAGGCTAGAAGACAAAAGTAATAATACTTAAATTTTTCTTAATTTTATAAGACAAATGAGACCTATACTATCTAGCTACTGTATGCCAGAACGAATTTATGGTAGCAGTATAAAATAAAGAACAAGGAAAAGTATATCCAAAGAAATGAAAAACAACTTAAGTAAAGGCGCATGTTCTGGTTAGATATACAATAAGATACAAAACGTTGAAACAAAAACAGTAATATAGACAGGCTAGTGAAGCTGCTAAAGTGATATTTGCAATATAATCCTTTTGAATAGACATTTAGTCTTTATCCTCATAATCATACACACACTAGTCTGACAAGTAATGTAAGCATTTTAAATAAAACGTAAAAACATTATGTTAGAATGGACCGACATTGTCGAATAGTGTTAGATACTGATAAGGACAACTAATAAAAGGCATTATGTAAATGTAAAATGATGTAGGGATGGTAGTGCCAAAAAGAATGCAAACAAGAATATAGGAATGATGCAGCTATACATAGATCATCCATACATGACTTTCAATATTAAAATTTACACTAGAATTATGATTTTGTTTTAAATACTAGTAGTTATTACAACTAAGCGATGACATCGTGCACTGCCCAGAAACACATAGAGTGGATTCGGGGTTAAACTGATGTTAGTGATGACGTAGCTGTAGAGTTATCTGGACTGAAACAAGAAGAAAAAGGATGAACAATTTGGTGGGTTGGTCACTTTCTGGTTTGAAATTTAGTTGTGGTTTCATGCCTTATTTTTGGGCTTGTTGGGTAGAGAAACAAATGAAGGTGAGTGACAATCATCTTTTAAAGTAAAACTCTCTGTCTTTGTTGATTTTTTAGCATGCATATTTGTATTATGCCTATTGAGTACCTTGGCCATTCCTACATAAAGAGTCTACGGACTCTATGATAGGTTTAGAGTGGACACCATAGATTACAGCTACAGTATTTGGTATTTTCAACCTGAACAGCACTGTATGCGACAAAGATGGTTAGATATCCCAAAGCTTAACATAACTGTCCGTAATTTAGCTACTGATTAGAGGGAGATAAACCAGTCAGGAGAAACTGAAAAGGAAGGTCGACTGGAACTTTTCTTATTTGTTTGTTTGTTTTTGAATTTCGCGAAAGCTACACGAGGGCTATCTGCGCTAGCCGTCCCTAATTTAGCAGTGTAAGACTAGAGGGAAGGCAGCTAGTCATCACCACCCACCGCCAACTCTTGGGCTACTCTTTTACCAACGAATAGTGGGATTGATCGTAACTTATAACACCCCCACGACTGAAAGGGCGAGCATGTTTGGTGTGACGGGGATTCGAACCCGCGACCCTCAGATTGCGAGTCGAGTGCCTTAACCACCTGGCCATGCCGGGCCTGCCTTTCTTATTTGTCCACAATGTAGAGCATGTTCACGAGATAATACGTGCTCGAACGTTGGACCTTTTGAAAAGGGAGGTCGACTGGTACTTTTCGTATTTGTCCACGGTGTAGAGCATGTTCACGAGATAATGTGTGCTGCGTGCTCGAACGTTGGACCTTTTGAGACGCATCCAGCATGCTAATCATTAGTGGCTGCCTTCGGTCCTTAAAGCCACAGTAGATAGCTGTTCTCACAAGTTTGCAACATATTATTACACACACACACACATATATATATATATATATCGAAAATTGCAGCAATATTTTAGCATATTTCGAGCATAAGGAAATTAATACGAATAGGACATTTTTTCTAAATTACAAAATCTAATCTTGGGAGGCGTTACATTTCAAATTCTATTTTGATAATAGAAAAAGTTTCATAA
Source organism: Limulus polyphemus (assembly GCF_000517525.1). Taxonomy (NCBI): domain Eukaryota; kingdom Metazoa; phylum Arthropoda; class Merostomata; order Xiphosura; family Limulidae; genus Limulus; species Limulus polyphemus. The sequence continues at coordinate 385,270 of NW_013665998.1, read as the reverse complement.
TTCATAAAGTTTCGTCTGAATATAAGTTCAAGTGAAAGTATGACATGATATAATATATATAGGCTACACATAGTATACTTACATTATTGTTAGTTTAATAAATATTTTTCAATATACTGTTATCAACTACAGAAATGTACTCAATATAACTGTGTTTTACAGTTTCAGGTTAAAACGTGGTTTGATAAAAACAACTTTCCTTTGTGCATTTTCTACGGTGTGTTAAAACTGCTTATCATTTTTTTTTCTGTTGTTGTTGTTAAATGAGTGTGTTTCTACAACGTTCTCAAAAGAAGAAGTTGGAGAAGTGTGTGCAATAGGTTTCTTGTAGAGAATTGTGATCACGCACATCATCCTTCATTTCTTGTTTATTCTAAGCAAACAAATCTGCAAACGCAGCCTTAGCTGGTTTGAAGAAAGTCATAATGGAGCCCATCATTTGAATAAGAAAGCTTATTTGTCTACGATGTTTGTGTGTACTGGCAGGCCCTTCTTTTACTTCAGTATAATTTTCTAGCTTTGTGGCCAGCGCGAAATATGATACGACCCACATCATGTTTGTCCATGTAGGATTGTATTTCTCGCTACTAAAGGATGTACAAAACGTTGAATTTACTACAATGTCTGTGAAAGTTTTTAAAGAAGCATGGTGTTTATGGTACATATTTATTGATAATGCAATATAAGCAATACAAAGATTTATACTAGTGAAAATAGTGTAATGCCATACGTCTATGTTTGTTTCTATTATAATAAGCTTCATTAACTTAAAAAGCTAACATTTCATCATCGCACCTTTCTCTGCTATTGGAAAAACCCCACACCTAAATATCTGTCAAAAACTAAGTAAAAAATAGCTGAAGGACAAATAAGATATTGCACTGTTAAACAAAATAATAATAGGAGAAAATAGGGTTAACATAATATGAAAATGAACACATTTGAAAAAGTGGAACTAAATACATTAATCTACCGGAACGTTATAGGATGAAATACAAAGATTTTATATGTATTATAGAATACCTTGAATAATAAAATTAATAACTGCATCGCTATGGTACATGTAGAATAATGTAATAAATTACGTGTATATAACGAATATTTAAAACAATGGAAATGAATATTAATATAATGTGAATATATGTTTTATTTTCCGATCACTTGCAGTTTTAAAAATGCCAGCCACATATACTTTTACCAAGATATACATCAAAGCGAAACATGCCTCAGACAAACTATGTTTAAAACATGTTACTATATAAGTACACATCAAAATGATCTATTCCTGTTCGAAAAGTACTTACACAAAAAAAGAGGATCGTGAGGGACTCATCACATTTGTTTTGTTTGAGCAAGATGACCACACGCTCTGTAGGAGGGTCAAACGTTTACTAAGGTATACCATGCTGATTAAGGTGCTAATGAACTACGTGATGACTCTATTTATGGTAATCCGTTTTAACCAGCGTAGCTTGAATGAAGACATTGTGTGAGCACGTGAAGGCCCCGTGCATCTTTAAAAGAACTCTTCCACCCCGTCACACCTGGTTTGGTAGGAGGGAGCCCCGCTTGTGTTTATGCTTCGTTTTTATGAAGATTTGGTCTACGTATCAGTAGATACAAACAATCTGTACTTTACTTGAATGTCATTAAAACACACCTGGGTCGAACCTAAATCGTTTCCTGGCGCCTTGTATCCTTATTGCTTTACAAGCTGCTGTTTCAGTGCAAATTTGCGGCTATTTTTCGACTTAAAGGTGTGAACAGAACTGTCTATAGTAGTAAGGTGTGCCCCCCCCCCAAAAAAAAAACACACGAAATAGTTCCAATGTCAGCGGTAAGACAATTTAAGCTACTATTGACAAAGTCTAATGTTTAGGCGTCGATTACTACTAGTTAAATGTTTTCAACACAGCGATGATAGCTGTAAATCTATTGATAACAGTGTGCACGTGCTTACAGAAACAATGGCTTAGCCTGGCACGAGGCAGATGCGTCCGTTGCTACATTAGAATAAAGGGTCGTGTCGCGACCTACTCATTCAGACGTGGAAAACTGTTTAACATGTTGTTTAAGAAAACGTGTCTGTCATAAATTTTATGACTAACTAAGCGATAGGGCCATAAACTATCGTACAGTCTGGTAACTCGCACACCTAAAGATACTTTGTTGAGATTATCTCAGCAGTACCAGTTGTTTGATTGTTCATGGTTCTGGTAGAATTCATTGAAGCCTAAGAATTAGTCTAACTTACAGACTTGTGTTAGTCTTCCTAGCCAATGGTCTTCAAGACGTATATCTTAAGAATAGAAACTTTAACCGAGACTGAATAGCAAAAACGAATTAACTAAATATACCGAAAAAGAATAGTATTAAGATTCAAACACTATGTTACTTCCGACACTAATTTACTTTTTGAACAAAATAAGTCTATTATATAACATTCTTTAATTGGTACAGTAATATAAAAGGAAGAAAAACATAATTACAATCTATCAGAGTTTTTCTAATTCAAATAATAGCCACTAATTTTAACGTCAACAAGAATTTATCAGTGATAATCAAGATGTTAAAACATTTTGTTTTATTTGACTTGTATTATCTCTTTTTGGACACTTTTCTATCGTAAATTACTTGAACTAATTCTCTAACTTAATATAGTTATTAAAATATTGCAAAACGTGTTCAATGACTTCCAAAGACAGGTTAATATAGCGTTCCATATAATTATACCCCCCCCCCCCGTGGCTCCGCGGTAAATCTGAAGGCTCATAACACTAAACCTAGGTTTCGATACTCGTGGTGGGCACAGCACAGACAGCCCATTTTCTAACTCTACGCTTAACAACAGCAAAAATAAAAATAAAAAACATGAAAGTAAGAAGGCAAGTAACTCCCAACAATATTCATAAATAAATCAACTATGTCAACTTTTTTAAATCCCAGACTTAGTCCTATCGTAAATAAAAGCAAAAACCCACATTCAAGATAGCAATAAAAAGAGTTGAAAAAGTATAATCATAACAAAATACACGTGCATGTTTAAAGATTTTCTTTCTGTTTTCACTGTACACTGATGTCAATACTATAATGAAACATGGGAAGATCAGGTGTAAACTGATTTACCTTGAAAGTATCAGAGGAAGAAGAAATCATTTATTTAAACTGAGTGTATGGAAGATCTTCAGTTAATAATCAGACATATTTTAACATTTCTTAGCCTTCTTTGTAGATCTATATGCGTTAATAATCATTAGATGAATGGATAGATACGTGTACGTGTATGGGTAGTGCTGTAATAAGTTGGTTTGAATTTAGTTATCTTCCAAAAACGCCTGCGACATGCGCACTCTTTGATTGGACATTTACGGAAGCAGTTGGAGCATTTATTCACAGAAAAGTGTGAAACTTCGGTTACTGAAAATTTATGTAAAGTTCAGTCTAATAAATAACACAATATAAACTAACAATACTCTTCCTACGTTTGAAGTGGACAAGGGGGGAGGGAAAAGGGGCTATATTCAGAACGTAAAAAAAAAAAAGAAATTGGCGTAACCAGGACCCATAGCCCCTCAGTAACAATGGTCTGCGTGGGAGAGAACAGATGGCACGGGGTTTCTGCGCGACGACATAGAGAGACGCGTGGCTGGCGTCACTATGGAGGCATGCATGCATGTTGAGCGCAAGCTCGCATGCACACGTACCGTCTCGATTTCTGATTCGCTGTGTGTGTGGAAGCCGGCTATCTCGACACTTGGCATACTGTACCTAGAGCGCGCTATAACGGAATTTTCCTGCTCGGTTTACGATTTAGTGCAATGAATAAAAGCATAGCGTGCAATAGTTTGTGAAATAAATCACGTGACTTCATTGTTCGCCCGAAAACTAAATCAGGCGCCGAAAATCTCGCCTTCATTTGAAATGCTCAAATCTCTATTATGCTACATAAAACTATCTACTAGTGCACTATTAGTTAACATTGTCTGTCATAATAACTTTTGTTTATGTTTATTACTACCAGTTAAGCATATATATCGGTACATATAGTTTGTTAGAAACAGTTATGTGAGACGAAAAATACATCCGCTTTGCCAGCTGAGGAAAAACACCTGGTTTTCTGTAACGAGTAATATCATCGCTGTACTGCTTTACTACCTGTTATTCAAACTATTAAGTTATATAGTTATCGCCTACAAGAGCTACAGGCATAGCAAATATAAGTTTACTTTGATCTTGTAAGTTGCAAACATAATTTTAGGTAGAACAACAGTAAGTAAAATGGAGAAATTGTAATTGAGACATCTCTTCTATCTGTACTTTTACAAATCTCTTTCATGTTTAACAGAACGTTGGAAAATTGTATCATGCACTTAGAAAATTACCAGAAAAGCTGATGGTTTGTTGCATTCATTCCTCGTTATCACTTTTCATTTTAATTGAAGTTCAACGTTTTTTTTATTTTCAGTCTTAGCAATGAACTTTATCTTTGTCCTGCGTACGAAAACGTGCAAGACTCTTATGGTCTATTATAACAAAAAAAAAATTAAGGTCAACTTTTCAGCTGCTAGGATTTTGGGATTTACTTTGAGCGAAGAAAATACAAAAATAGAAGAAATTTGAAAATAACAGGAAGAAGTTATAAAACAAAACGTGATGCTCAATATTTAACTATTACTATAGGAATTTGAATTCTAAAAATTCAATTTTATCCAATATTCTGAGATATTTTCAAGATCGCTGGGTTTTGAAATATTTAGAATACATATTAAATAAAAATTTATTTCAACCCCTTCAAAATAAATTTTTTGCTTATTCTATCCTTAAATTTAGTGTCAATTTTATTAACTTTAATATCGTACGATATACGAAATCAAATCTAAACATATTTGCGTTAAAATTCTAAATAAGTAGAGAGAGGTAACTATGTATAAGAAAGTTATTTAGGATGAAAAAAATGCTTCGTCTTAAAAGTGTGTGTGTGTCCTAATCATAAAGTTAGATTGGTTTCTTTAAAAAATATTGGTATATAATTGCTGGATTGAAGAAATAAACTTAGTTCTTAATTGGTGATAATATAGAGCTTTGATCTGTTTCATATTGAAACTGCACCGTAATAAAAGTAGATTATACGTTTAGGTTTCTTACAAAATGTCTGATATATTGTAATCACACTGGTGTCATACAATCTATAGAAATAGTTATTCAAGTATTTGCTTAGTAAAGCTTAATGTAAGTCACTTAAGCATTAAACCATCTGCAACATTGCATTCTACTTATTCAACAGAATCGTAATTATTCAAATGTAGCTATAATTGAAATCTGTTGAATATGCTTGGAAACTATAAGCCAGCTTTTTATCTATTTTTTTAATGGCAAAACTACCAAAGTTATCGATCGTATCCATACGTTGGATCTGATGATCAAAAGGAAAGATGGCAATTTAGCAGCACCCTGACAAACTAAGAGACTGTCAGTTACTCTTATAACACAACCACGGATTAAAGCGAAAGGAATATTTTTAGGTATCTCGCGGATTAGAGCCAGGCTTGATTGCTCCGGAATACAGAGCTCTTCCAAAGGGCCAACCCGCGCTAAGTATGAAAGATATAGAACGTGATGTCGAGTAATAAAAATTATGTGCACCAGTGTTTTATAGTATCAATTCATCTATCAGCCGTAGGACTGTGCGTTTATATAGATACATTATAGAAAAAAAAAGGAGAAAAATGCACTACCAATTTATAAATAAATGGTTAAGTTATATACAAATTAGTTTTCCTAACAATGGGTTGGTCCTTGGAAGGTTTCATTTAAGGAATGCAAGGATAAAAAAAAAATCATTCGAATTTTTACGCCTCAGAAGTCTATTACATCATATTTCTAATGATCATATTATTGTTTGTTTGTTTCTGAAATTTCGCGTAAAACTACGAAAAAACTATCTGCGCATAGCCAACTCTCATCTTCAATTTATAGACAAGAGGGAAGGCAGGTAGTCAACAGTACCCACCTCCAACTCCTGGACTATTTTTCTTTAAAAAAGTGGTTGGATTTGACCGTCCTTTTTTTAGAGCGCACTCACGGCCGAAGAGTCAGGAGCGTGTTTCTTTTCGACAAAGAGACTGGAACCATAAACCCTAATCGGGTTCACTGTCAAGGCAAATTAATTAGTAGACCCAATAACCATAATAAGCGTCTAATTTTCGGAGAACTTCTTATCTTTGAGAGAACGAAGTATACATATTTTTATACGTGTATCAGATACTCAAAAGAATGAGTCCATCCCCATGTAATAGAAGAACAGATTCAAAAATAAATGTAGTTCCTGCATTTCTAGCTATAACACGATCTAGGCACATTATGTTTTAGCAGTTACTGTCTTCCTAAACACTGTTTCTTAAGTTGGTTCAACCAGCCTTAAATTTAATACGGTATCAATTTATTTGTTTGTTTGTTTTTGAATTTCGCGCAAAGCTACACGAGGGCTATCTGCGCTAGCCGTCCCTAATTTAGCAGTGTAAGACTAGAGGGAAGGCAGCTAGTCATCACCACCCATCGCCAACTCTTGGGCTACTCTTTTACTAACGAATAGTGGGATTGACGGTCACATTATAACGCCCTTACGACTGAAAGGGCGAGCATGTTTGGTGGGACGGGGATCGAGTGCCCTAACCACCTGGCCATGCCAGGCCATATCAATTTTATTCAACAGCTTATGTACACATTGAGCGATATCTGCTCTTATAATCGTACTAAAGACTCCACCCAAGCATGAAAACTTTACAACAGCACAAGCAGGATGAAGTATCTTATGTTGTGCTTTTCTCTGTTTTTACTTTACCATCAGGGCAGAAAAGGGTGAAATACCAAAGGTCTTGTAAAAGCTTATGATTTGACAGGAAGAATTTCATAAGGAAAACCATAAGGTTGTACCTCTTTTAATTTAAATCTGCTTTTACTATGGTCTGTTAATTTTGAAACACACACACACACACATATATATATCAGGCATTCCAAAAAATATTACAAAGTAGGAATCTTTTAGTTAACAGTGTATTTACTTAATTTGTATAATACCTTAAAGAAAATATGTCATTATCAAAACTTAAAACAATATAAAACTTGAAACAGTTGTTTGAAAATGAAAGATTATCTAAAATAATTATTTTTATTATTATTTGTCGTTATTAAAACATAAAACACTTCCGTTGTAAAATTCTTTCACGATAGTACAGCGCCCTCTTTAGGTCTTGCATTGTGCTTAATTAATTGGCTGTGCTGGTGTAATCCAGGAACTTTCGTCGGTCAACCTTAGCGGTCAATGTTTTCGTGTTGAGCTCTGGTTTCGGCATTCTGTTTCTCGTGCCATCTGTTATTCATATCCTGTAAGATTTGAAGTTGAACGCTGTTACTGTGAAACGTAACTTTAAAAAAATTCACATTCTCCATAAAATATGTTATGTAAAATCTACTATATCAAAGAATTATCATCCAACTTGCAGAAATAAGCTAACACAGAAAGTCAACTTCACATAATAGATTTAAATCATTATATTTTATATTCATATTAGTTTCTAAAAATATATTGTTAAAAACAAGAGTGGCACATAGCTCAGATTAATGAATAACATGATTACTAACTGAAAGATTAGAGTTTAATCTATCCACGACTCTTAGCATCGCTGCCTAGGAAAAAGGAGAACAATACAACTTGTATTGAACCAACCTTGGTTTGGCCACTATGGCGGATTTATTATTATATATTCATTTTAAAATCGACGTTTGCTTAAATCAAATTTATATTTGGAAATGTACATACGTTATACTGTTAAATATGTATTACGAAACTCCCGCCTATTCTACAACGTTTTAGAAG
>NW_013665998.1:373055-376417 GCF_000517525.1 Limulus polyphemus | reverse complement strand
ATATTGCTTGTAAGTTTGTAAAACGTTTGTATATAAATCATTGTTTGTAATAACTATTATTGTAAATCGTATTGTTGTTTGTGTATTAAACCATCTGTATTAAAAAAACTGTGTATATCAATCACGTTGGCAAATATCATAAATTAGATATATACTGGCATTTATTTAAACTATTATTTAGCTCTGTTTCAGGCCATTCGAAATTGTAATACGTAACATAATAAATTGAGGGCTCGTGTCCGAGATCTGAATGAGAGAAAAAATGGAACCTAAATTATAACTTATATCATAATTCAATTTATATCTATCAATGCCAAGAAGATTTGAGCATGTCTGATTATCAAGATTTTCATGAATCACCTTCCCTCGAACAACTAACTAGAAAGATACAATATAAATGAATTGCTTGAAATTGCCAAAGTTTTAGAACTAGAAGTTAAAAGATCAATGAGAACAAGTTAACTAAAAAGCGTATTATCGAAATACTAGTCGATGATGATTTGTTGCCTGAGGAAGCATTAGTGGAATAATCTAGTGTACCCCAACCCATTCGGGATTGAGTGATAAAAATAAGTTAGATATCCAGCTAAAACTCAAACAACTCGAGCTTGAACAAGCTCGTATCGAAGCTGAGAAAGAACAACTCGTATCGAAGCCGAAAAAGAGAAAGAACGAGCTCGTATCGAAGCCGAAAAAGAGAAAGAACAGGCTCGTCTTGAAGCTGAAAGTGAAAATAAACGTCTCGAGGCCGAAAAAGCTTGCATTGATCGACCAAGTCAAAATAACAACTTTAAACTTAACTGATATGTTAAAGTACTACCACTTAATGAAAATGAAGTTGATAAATATTTCCAACATTTTTAAAAAGTTGCCCAAACCATGAAATGGCCCACCGAAAAATATTCATTATTATTATTACAAAGTGTTTGAACTGGTAAAGAACAAGAAGCTTATGCCACTCTCTCTCTAGAAAAGTGTACGAATTAACGATAACGTTAAAGCAGCTAATCTCAAAGCATACCCGAGGCTTATCACCAAAAGTTTCGAGGTTATCGCAAACAAGATAAACCAAACTTATATGAAATTTGCCCACGAAAAAGAGGTTTATTTTGCTCGATGGTGCAATTCTATGCATTTTGAAAACAGTTTCGGCAAACTAACACAATTATATCTAATTGTATAATTTAAGCGTTGTGCACGTGACGACGTAAAAATTTACCAAGACGAAAAGAAAATTGAAACACTACAGGAAACAGCTGCTCTTTCCGATGATTATACTTTAACATATAAAACCACTTTTCATAAAGAAGAAGTTTCTGCCATCTCAGCAAAAACCTGTACCGGTTCAATCCACTAAAGTTGAAGATCCTTCTAATAAATCCAACTCCTCTAGTTCGAAATCTTCTGACAGTCAGGATAAAACTTCATCAAAACCATCAAAACCTGTCTGCTATTTTTGTTAAAAACCTATTGGTCTTTGAAAAAGAAAAAAGAAAAGGAGGCAACACCCAGTACGTTTGTGTCCACATATGGACGTAGTTTCACCAGATCACCCAATGTTGTTGATTTGGCCACTGATATAAAGGCTGATGTAGTCAGAGGGGAATTTAGACCTTTTGTGTCTATTGGTTCTGTGTTTTTGACGAATGACACTGCCAATCCCATACCCATAGGTATTCTACAAGATTGTGGGTCGACTCAATAATTGTTCTTAGAAAGTATATTGCCTTTAAATTCGCGTTCTGCCACTAGTGAGTCTGTTATTACTCGGGGTATTGAGGGTGATTTTGTTAATGTTTCTCTTCATAACATTGATCTAACATCAGACCTAGTTTCGGGACCAGTTGTGGTTTGGAAAAGACCTACTCTGCTAATCTGTGTATCATTATTGTTGGAAAACGATAATGGCTGGGGGAAAAGTTGATGCCGAACCCAAAATGATTAGTAAGCCGATCACTGTTTCATCTAATGATGATGTTGTCTTTGAGGAGAATCCCGATGTGTTTCCCTCATGTGCTGTGACTCGAGCTCAGGCTAACAAATTAAGCCAAAAACAAATGACAGAAATTGATTCAGAGGACGATATTGTAGATTTGTCTCAGACGCTTTTTGAATCCGACGGAGATCGTGTGGATGATTGTCCTACTGACGTTACCTCGGTGAGTGACAGTTATGGATGTGAAGGATCTGAATCACCTGGTAAGCTTCCGTTTAACAAAAGTAAACTGATCGCTGAACAAGAAAATAATCTACAGACCTCTTCACTATTTAAATATGCACTCCCAAAAGATGAACTGAAGAAAGTTCCAAATGGTGTACTAAAGAAATTTAGACCACCTGATGTGCCAGCTTCAGAAGACTGGGCTATAGTTTACCAAATCGTTGTTCCCAAAGCATATCGTTTTGAAGTATCAAAAGTTGCCCATGAACTCTCCATGGGAGGTCATTTAGGTGTCAACAAAACATTTGATAAAATTATAAGACATTTCTTTTGGCCAAAAATTAAGCAAGACGTTTCTCAGTTTTGTAAAACTTGTCATACCTGTCAGTTTGTTGAAAAACCTAACCAGAAAATTCCTGCTTTTTCCTTTGCAGCATATACCAGCTTTCAAAGAACCCTTCAGTCGTGTGATTTGGGGTTGTGTCAGACCTTTATCAAAAACTCGATCAGGGAATCAATATTGGTTGATTATCATTTGCGCATCCACTCGATTCCCTGAAGCTACACTTTGAGAAACATTTCATCCCAAAACATTTCTAAGGCTTTGATCAATTTCTTTACTTTTGTGGACTTGCCCAAAGAAATTCAGTCTGATCATGGATTGTTTCAAAAACTTGTTTATGAGCTCGGTGCTAAACAGATCAAATCTAGTGCATATCATCCAGAATCGCAAGGTGCTCTTGAGAGATTCCATTCTACCTTGAAAAATATGATGCGGACTTACTATCTCGATAACGAGAAGGATTGGGATGAAGGAGTTAATTTATTATTATTTGCTGTTCGTGAGTCAGTTCAGAAGTCATTTAAATGAAATGTATATTTGCAAATGTACATAAGTTATCCTGTTAAATATGTATTGCGAAACTCCCGCTTATTCTATAAAGTTGTAGAAGATTCTCGAGTGTAAGAATCAACAATATATATGTGTACGTAAACGCTAGTGTTAGCGTCAGTATTGTTACGTAAAACTGAACTTTCGAGAAACTCTCCACACGCCTATAAATATAACCAACGCGACGCGACCAAAAAACAGTATTTATTATTAGTTTGCTGTAGTTGGTGTGCTATAACTGTGATTGTTATAACGCTTATTAATCTGGAAGTTAAGATATTTTACCAGGAACATATATAAATTTCGAAC
>NW_013665998.1:334200-372135 GCF_000517525.1 Limulus polyphemus | reverse complement strand
ACGTAAAATTGCAGACAGTTATTAGTTTAATAAGGTGTTATTAAAATTATCTTAATATTAGGAGACCATCTCGGGGTTACATCGACAAAATGAAGTTGCTTTATTGACGTTACCAGTGGTCTTCTGGTTATATATACATATATATATATTGTCCTATTGATTCCCCATCTTTTGATAACTACACCATTCGGTGCTTTATTTTTCAGCAGTCTCATTCCTCTGGATGCCTTATGAAAACCTTTCATGGTTGCCCTTTTCACCATAATGTGGTAGTGGAGTGCCAGTAGAGTTGTGTTGGATTTAACATAAGGACTTCTCTAGCGAGATTAGCTTTACTTATGCATGGCCTAGCACATGCAAGTGATGACTTGACCATTTGTATGCATTACTTTCTGACACCCATCTTGATATAAACAACACTAGTACTGCCTGAGAGTTAATTGTAATAATTATGTTGATGGCACTGTCTATTTTTAGTTCATTACTTTCAGCAATCCAGAAGAGAGCTTGCTTTATGGCTTCCAGCTCCGTTCTTGTGCTGCCCAATATAATCCTGAATGTTCCACCAGCCTTATACAGGATGTTGTTGTTCCACAAAAAGATGAATGTCTAATTAGCTATCTCATTACCTTTGTTTTAGGTACTATTTATAGCTGTGATGATAGGTGATTCTCCACCATGCCCTTTAAAAAGGTGTTAATAGACATCTCCAGTTTCACCCTCTGCCCAATCTTTCCATTTTCTCTCTAGGTTGATTTCCATAGATCCCAGAAAAGCCAGATGTTTAGTCACATGAGGTGTCTGAGATCTTGTGGTGACATAAACAAGAAATAAATATCGTTATCCAAATATACGTTTTATTTATTTTATTTCACAATATAATTGTTGATTATACCAGTAAATACTTTGATAATTATCTTACGCTTTCAAACTCAAAAAAGCAAATTGTTATCTCATAGTGAACCATTTCGTTCTTGCAGCACTTACGTGTTGCGATTTGTTTTAGAAAAATAAACTCTCAAATAACAATTTACTATACAAGTTAATAAAGTTATGAGAGAATTTTTTATTGGATCTGAAGTGACTTAAGTAACACTTTATAATAATAGCTATTTTCTTTTGAAGAAATTTCGCGTAGAGCATGCAAGGTTCTTTTTAATTTCAGTTATATATGTCATCGCATATGGAGGAGCTTGAAGAGCATGCCGTCTGCAACATAGCTAAACATGAAAGTTTTGCGTGTATTTCTGCTTAGATGGGATATTGCATGTGTACATCTGTAGGAATGCTGGGGATTATAGGGACAAGATTCCTATGATTATTGTCAAGTTATTTCCTAATGTCATTCGATGTAATTTTATTTCAATGAACGTTAGTGCCCATCCCCACCGTGCACCTATTGTCGCTGCCTATCTTGGATAGGAAATTATTGTAAGAAGTGAATAACCAACATTCTCTCACGACATCTGTTATGAAACATCGTCGTCTAATATATCAGATTCTTACTTGATCTAAATTAAAGAAGCGTTTTAATGTCTGCTTCTTTGTTTTATATACACTTTTCATTACGTTATTAGCGCTTTAGAAGACAGTATTCAATCCCATTACCAAAGTAAGAAAAAATACTTATTGAAATTATACACATCAAACACAATGAAAGCGTTAGCGGAAATCATTTGAAATTTAAAATGCACGCCAAATTAAAAACACACAAAAAACAACAACAAGAAATAGAGAGTTTCTAGAAAATTATTTATTAAAGTGGGTTGCCATCCCTTGGTAATGTTTGTGTTTGAGTTTGTAGAAAGTTCTTTATTAAAATGAGTTGCCATCCCTTGGTAGTGTTTGTGACATAGTGTTTGGTTACTGTAGTACTGTTTTTTTTCGAAGTAGTGTTAACATTAACTATTTCACATATCACGTCTTAAAAACCAAAATATCAAAATTATGATGAACCACTACTTGTAGAATGTTAACAATGGCACCATGCATGATGTATATAATGTTTGGTATAAATATGTTGTCGATATTGTGCAGCTATGCTCTTGTTTTGGTTATCTATACGAAGTGACTTTTGTAACTGGCATGCTAGATTTAACAATACCGATGGGTAAATTGTAAATAGTTCTGTGTTAAACGAGTTGCTAAGAGAAAGCATCTGAAAACATTAGTAATGAACGTTACAAACTCATTCAAAGTTTTTATACTTTTCATCTGGCAGTTTTTATCGAGTCGAGTAGCATAGTTGTAATGGAATCATATAACAACTTTTCATTAAATATTTTAGCATCGGAGTAACAATATGTGTTATTCCCTTTATCTACAATATAATATATTACATCAAAGTTTAATGTACCACCTTAATTTATTGTGATTTCTTATGTGTAAGTTTTCAACGTAATTCTACCAAAATGATCATATGACTAAATGAAGTATAAACATCCAAATTCCAATTCAAATATTGTACTATCGGTATTAATATAGTACAATCTGCACCTAACATTAACGTATAATAATGTGCTTCAATATTGTGAATACTGTCTGTTACCCTACAAGAGTTTCAACCTACGTACATACTGACGGAAGGGTTGTGTCAGGGGTTTGTATAAATCTTTGTATGGTCACTAGAATATCTGTGTTTACTTCATCCACAAATATGTTATTTGAAAATGAAATACAGTTTAGGTACATATCGTATATAAGAAAGCAAACTTAGCATTACGATTCCACGCTAATGACAATAATTTTCAAGGCACAAGGCATAAAGTGTTGGTGAACCAAAAACACGTGGGAACGATTGATTTAGTGGTATAACGATGTAGCTAGATAGAAAGGCACGCAGGAAGACGATAGATATTTTTCTGAGTACGTTTGTTTGAAATAAAATTCAAAAGCTACACAATGGGCTATCATTGCTCTGCCCACCACGGGAATCGAAACCTGGTGTAAAGACATCAAGATCCCCCCTTTCAAGTTACCTCACGGTAATCTGAAATCGATTTCATATTACCCCTCCACTGTTCAGATTACTCCCTCGCTGATTTAGCAAAAAATTATAAATTCTTATGCTTACAACTCATGATACGTTTATTGAATAAAACACGTGAAACATACAAGATTGAAAGCTAGTCTGAATATCTGAAAAAATAAAAAAGGTCACAAAAATGTTGATTACATTAAAATATAACACTTAGATAATGTGCAGGATTTGCATGTTTCATATGTAGTTCATGTAATTCTCATCTACAGAGAAAGATAACTTATCGTACATCATGCACTACGGGGGTAATGACAGTTTAATGATAAATATTATTACTATTATTTGTTGTTGTTGTCAGTTTATTTGTGTTTATGCATAAAATAAGTATCTAAATAAACATAAATAAGTAAATGTTTTGAGGGGGTAATGTGAAATCTTAGGGGTAGGTTGAAATCACCTTCAAGCTACCCCAGGGGTAATTTGAAATCGATTTCATTCTACTTTCCATTAATCTGAACGCAATTTTAAGTTACCGTTGGGTAAGATGAAGCAGGGGTAATCTGAAATTGCTACACCGGTTTCTAGCGTTGGAAGTTTCTGCAGACATACCGCTGTGCCACTGGAGGGGGCTTTTCTGAGTAATAGTTTATATAACAGATAAGACAGTCAATTTGTAAATTCTTTTTTAAGATTTTTATTTAAAAATTATAAACAGTAAAGAAGATTAACTTTACAAAAATATATTTATTCATGTACAAAAATCCTATTTTTATAACTCGGTAATAAAAAATTATTTTAATATAATTTTATCATTTCTGTGCAACGCATATATATATATATATATAGCACTGTTTTATTCTTATTAGCTCATCGATACTACATGAAAAAATATAGCATTTAAAAGATGTGCATGGCTTACTATGTCACAACATATTTTTGTTTGACACTTTTTGTCAGAGTTCAAGTATTTAAACAAAAGTTCAAGTTTAAAGAAACTGAATTTTATATACATTGAATCAAAGAAGTAATCTATATGTATAAGCTTGAATCAAACCCTTCCAAATTCCCCTTTAAGGATTTTTCATATATATATGTACACACAGTTTTAAGAACAACCCATTGTATTATACATCTTTCATTCTGACGGGATATCCGTCTTTTAGCAAACTTTGTTTTTGTACATCAACTTTCCTACAATGGAAAACTTCCGGGCTAAACCCACCACGGGAGACCAAATCACCATCTATTGGGAAGGTAGGGGGGGGGGAAGGCAGGCAGGATCTGTGGTTGAAGTCAATGATGGGTCCT
Source organism: Limulus polyphemus (assembly GCF_000517525.1). Lineage (NCBI taxonomy): Eukaryota > Metazoa > Arthropoda > Merostomata > Xiphosura > Limulidae > Limulus > Limulus polyphemus. Next base: position 367,847 of record NW_013665998.1, on the reverse strand, counting down.
TCAGATATTTTCCCACAACCCTGCCAGGTACTGTGAGACTGTTGACCATTATGCTACGCCTTACTGACCACTCTCGAACTACGTGGTTGGCTTAAAAGCTTCTTCTTTTCTTTTTTTTATAGCATTAAAATGTGCACCGTTGGAGCTCTGACTTGATGGTAGAAGTCTCTTTTGGGGTCCCTATTTTTGGTGCTCTTATACGGAAACGACCGTATTACTTATGAAGCAGGACTGTCCTTGTCCTATATAACAACGTCCTTCCGCAGGAACTAGTAGACGTCTAACATTGAGTATAAAACTGGTAATAGTTCATTCCCATCGTAATCGTCTCAGCCACTTCAGTCAATCTGTGGAAAGAAAATTTAAATAATTCTCAATTGTTATTTTTCTACATAATCATATTAAAATATAATCTATGACTGCGTAATATTGTTTGACAGGTACAGCTAGAGATTAATTAACTCTCCTACTTCACGCGTACAGACAATTTGAAAGTATTTTCTGCAGAAATGTTTCTGGAGTGCTTCCCACGAGCTAAAGGAGCTAACGTAACAGGATCCGAAAACTAGTCCCTCTTTTTTATTTCCTTTCGGACTGAGAATAAACAAGAACGTGCTCCTTTTTTTTTCTCCTCTTCTCTTTTTGCCAGGAAGACTGTCATTGTGATGCTAGGGAAAAAGAAGAGGGATTCATGTGGGCACAATAAAGATTCTTTGAAGAAAAGCCGGTCAGAATACCGTCTAGTCAGCTGTCTACTTCGCTGAGCTCGGGACCGACAAAGGTAAACAAGTGCGGTTAGCACACTATTGTCCTCAAGTCGGGCAAGCACAGGTAGGTAGCAAGGAGGTATTCACAGAGAGGAAGTACCTAAAAGAGAACCAGCTCACCTTGCTTAAGTCAGTAGCTAATCCTCCCCTCAACCAATCCCGTCCTTATCGTTAGCAATGTTTTATATCACTCTTAAGAATATAAAGAAGAGTTGGGACAGAACTAAAACGCCCAACTTCAAGTTCGGATTGAAACTTTGATGAATTGCATAATTTTTGTTTATTTGTTATTAAGGGCAAAACTACCTCGTGGGCTACCTGCGCTCTGCCCTCCACAGACTTACTTCTGAGCTAGTGGGGTGGATTGAATAAACGACATAGGAATGTCAATATGTATACAAGTAAGAAATTCTGCATTAGCATTCCAGCAATTACACATACAAATATATATTACTTACACACTTATCTTTAAATATGCTTGATATTAAAATAAACCAGACAGTTTTGTTTAATTAATTATTTTTGTTATAGCTATGAAACTTAGCAAGGTGGGTGTGACGTATTATACTCAGGTGATACTTACAACTTAAGAAAACCAGCAAGTGAAATCAAGAAGATCTTCGTCGTCAGGATTCAGTGTTTCACAAGGAGAGGAGGATACATCGTAGCCAAGGCTCTGGTGCGGTGAGGCAGCATCTGAACCAAGACTCGGAGTCGGAGAGCCTGGCTTAGTCGCTTCGGGTTGCGAGCTTGTATAAGGAGGTGCTATCAGTGCCGAATTTTTGCTGCTATGCGCTGCTATGGATACAGGGTATGAGTTCTCGGTCATTTGGGTTCTGTATGTCAAAATGTCTTCTCCTAAAACAGATCCCGAGTTGTCTTGTTCGGTCAGAAGCTGCTGTAGTTGCTTGATGTACTCTACGGCAGCGCGAAGCGTTTCCACCTTACTCATTTTCTTGTTTTTAGTACCGTTTGGAACGTGTTGCTTAAGTGTGGCGAAGCCCAAGTTTACTAACCTCACGCGGTTCCTCTCCCTTTCATTTCTCCTGACTACAGTGGCTGGACGAGCTTGTGGCAATGTGTAGCCGAGCTGAGAAATGCTAATGTGTTGCTTGCATCGTAGCAATTCTTGCGTAGCTCCACCAACACCAACTAATAGTTCAGCTTTGTTTCTCTTTATAGCAATCTTTCCTCCAGCCGATGAGTCACAAGAAAAAGGCACTCCTGAAGGATTGGCGTTAGTGGTTACCAAGACACATGTGTTAGTTTCCATTTTCTGCGGCGTTCCAGTAAAAACAGCAAAAGAATTCATAACATAAAATCAAAATTCTTCAAAATAGAGCAGTTCTGAATTGCTTAATAAAAGTTTAATCAAATTACGGTTCTTTTAACACTACTTTTGACCTAAGATAATCAAAGTGTAGAAAAGCTTTCCTAGTATAGGTATCTGGCCTACAGCAGCGCGTGTTGAAATGTCCAGAACCGCGTCTCACCTGTATTAAAAAGCCTAGTCTCATGAATACTAAGCTCCACCCCTAAGGAGCGGACATTGTGTCGCTTGTCAATCTTCTGGTTGGGTCGCGCGCGAGACGCGTGGCTTGAAATCCTGAGGGCGAAGCGTTAAGTTTATCGTTCGCTGGCGACAACGTGGCTTGTGAGGCTTTTCGCTTTTGCAATACTTTCAGACGCTACAGTCTGTTTGATAAAGTATTACAATTCCAGCATAAAAAACGGTGTGATAAAGACTAATAGAATGGTACTGCCGTGATTTGGTACTACCGATCAAATATATAATATGAAAGAATCAGTAAATAACGTTGCCACCGTCTTCTGCATTTATGTATATGGTCGGCAGATTACCATGCCTTTAGATAAATCAAAGGTAAAATGAGACCAATTTAAATACTTTTACATATGGTTGAGTTTACTTAATTATTAATAAACCTTAATACCTATGTAACTCTTATGACTATTATATGTAGCCGCAGCCTATTAGTCGTGGTTAGTAGGGAAAAATGAAGAGAAATAAAAATATTAATGATATGAACTGATTTCATAATATAAAACAGAAACCTGACTCAAAGATACGGTGATTTAGAAAAATATCAATTTAATATCTTAAAATGAAAGTAAAAGCTATTTTATTTGCCTCACAAAACTTAACAAATATTCTAATGGTGGTAACTTGACATGTCTAGTCAGTAATAATACAGTCAATTCAAGTTTCTTCGGAAATTTTGTTTTTGTTAAATTATATTAATTGGTAATGACATTTACAGCAGAGACAGTTTGAATTAAATTCAGAACTTCAGCAATTAATTCGTTTAGTGTTACTCACAATATATATATATAGATTTATCATTCTATATATATATGTATTTGTACATGTAAACACACAAAGACTTCAAAGACATTTCTTATAAAAGAAAAACGCTCTTAATACTTCAATTGACAGATGTTGTAAAATGTGATAGGTGATCATGTTACACTAAATACTACGTGCCGCTTAAAGATCATCTTGTGACGTCATCCGTCAGTCACGGCCTTGAGGGACGCAGTATATGTTAACTGGTGCAAACACTAGACTAAGGACTGTACTAAATAAAAATGTATGCTCAGGCTTCACAGTATACGCTCATCAGTATTTGGAATAGTTTTTATAATGCTGACTCAGCATCGGTGGTGATTTAGTACATCGTTGACTTAATATTGAAGTTGATACTATATATATACATATTTTTATTGCTGTGGAGACAACAATCAGCTTTGAATGTCCAAACCTATATGATTCAGATACAACCATGCTTAATTTTCAACAACTGACCAAAGGAAGGCATCCAGTCAGTAACACCCCCGTTTTAAGGCCTTTATCTGGTCCTGAAACGAATAACAACATTGATTATCACTCTTACAAAGTCCCGACGATTGAAAGTTTGGAATGTGCTCTGCGAAATCCTCGAACAAACCATGGACCTTCTGATTTGCAGCCCGGCACGCTAGCCACTAGGGCGCGCTGTCTTAGTTTGTTTGTTTGAATTTCGCGCAAAGCTACACGAGGGCTATCTGCGCTAGCCGTCCCTAATTTAGCAGTGTAAGACAAGAGGGAAGGCAGCTAGTCATCACCACCCACCGCCAACTCTTGGGCTACTCTTTTACCAACGAACAGTGGGATTGACCGTCACATTATAACGCCCCCACGGCTGAAAGGGCGAGCATGTTTGGTGGGACGGGGATTATGTCTTAGTTAAGATGGTTAGTGTTTTTCGATGACATTTCAAAATTTTATTAATTATAAAAACAACAATTCAAAATATACTTCAAAATATGTTTTATAACAACTTAAAGTTGAAAAAGTATTTTAACATAAATGTATTTACAACCTGTCTACAAGAAACCCAACTCTGAAAATTCGTAAGCTAAAAAGGGACAGACAGAAAAAAAACATGGCATTGAATAAATCACGTGACAGTGACACGATACTTCTACCCGCAATCCGTTGATATGGTCATAGTTGTACTTAATTAAGGTGTAAACTAGTCCTAATTTTCGCTTATTTCTAGATGCGTTTATAAGTTGTTCTAATATCTGATATTTTGATTCTACAGATTCTATAGAAAACAACGTTTCAAACTATTGTATCTTCAACTCTTGTTTTTTAATTTGTGAAATGTAATTTTTGGTAGAAGTAACGGCGTGCGCTGGTATATATGTATATAACACAATATTATTGTTAACACACTATATTTCTTTCTATCTTTGTATATAATCCTCAAAGGAACGACGACAATTTCATTGATAGAAAGTCAATAATGCTTGTTTATGCTGAGTATGCATTCTGATTACACCAACTGCACCAGATATCTTCTGCTTAACACCGACCTAAGACAAGATTGTGTTTGTATACAACACTCATATCTAAACATGCTTCAGCCTAACGCTGTTCTCAAGGGCCAGCAGAATGAACACATCCATTAACTTAACGTCTCGTAAGGGTTCACCTCAAATTGATAAATACATTAACCTTTGAGCCTTATGTGATTAACCAAGAGACTTAACTCTACTTATCGGTTTATTTTTTGTAATAAGAGCTAAAATTCTCAGAACTTATTCCAGCAGTAAAAAATAGTTCAAATACCTCGAACACAATCAATCCGAAACAGGCGGTGTGTGATGGGTTTAGCTTTCAATGCTTACTATGCAGATTCTGCTGTGTGAGAAAAAGTGAAACAGGACATACCTCAAGTTATCCATCAAAATATAACAGTGAGTTGTGTTAGGACAGCAATAGTTTATAAATGTTTACACCTGCATAATAATACTAATACCAAAAAACGGCTTAGAGAACATGCTGTTTTGTTGCTTCTTTACAAAAGGAAATATATTTTGTCTTTGTCTTTAGTCGTCATCAAAATATTTATTCACATTCGACCATTAGCTCATTTCTCTCATCACATGAACTTATAACAATGTAGCTCTGTGCAGATGACATGTATACAATAGGTTTCAGGGATCTGTATAATATTTGTATCTATATACATATAATAGTACTGTTTGTTGTATGTCCATGTTACTACATCGCAAATGTGTGGATGGATCATCACCATAATTGGTATGGAAGTTCAATAGGTCCATGCGGTGGTACATACACATTTTCAGTTTTGCATTTTGCTTTTTGCGGGTTTTATGGGATGTTTGCGTTTTTCTTTTTACCACTACTTCGCCCCCTGTTGATGAATCTTCGCCAAATTTGGCATGAAGGTTTGTTGGGTCCATGCGTAGATACATGCAAAGTTGTTGTTTCACGTTTTGTGTTTTGCAGTTTTATGGGCGTTTTTGCGCTTTTTTTATAATTACATATAAGGGAAGCAACTTTTCATGTCCTTACGATAAACATAACTTCCGTCCAGGGGACGGGTACTCCAGCTAGTATTTGATATACTAAAATACAGTGCGCTGTAACTTGTAAAGTTTAAAATACTTTAATTATCTGAGATCTTTTATAGATGTATAATTTAAAAAACAGAACAATTACAAATGGTTTATTGTAGCCAAAATTTTAAAATTTAGCTTAACTTTTGAAATTCGTCATACTTAAACATTGTAAAAAATATATATTTTTCTTTGGGAGAAAAAAGGGGTAACTTATTTTAATACATATATATATATATAATTATGTTCCTGTTGGAGGTTTGCCTACATAGCTTACTCGGATCGGAAGTTATTATCATATAAATATTTCTAAAATACTTTTATTCCATTAGTCATCCTGTATTTGTAAAATAATCGTTGAATTTTGAGTGCGATATTAACAATAGCAACAAAAAATAGAAAGTTCTGGCATTAAATTTATACCGCTTAACAGTTTATAGTTCTGTGAAAGAAAATCATTTAATATACTAAGTCTATTTACGTTCTGAGAGAGACATCGCTGCTTGGTAACTTACGTTCTGAGAGAGACATCGCTGCTTGGTAACTTACGTTCTGAGAGAGACATCGCTGTTTGGTAATTTATGTTCTGAGAGAGACATCGCTGCTTGGTAACTTACGTTCTGAGAGAGACATCGCTGTTTGGTAACTTACGTTCTGAGACAGACATCGCTGCTTGGTAACTTACGTTCTGAGACAGATATCATGCGTATATTTCCATATCGTAAGTTCAATAAACTCAAATTTGCTTTTTTTCAAGTAATAAAGGACAAATTGATGTAATAGTATGTTATTATGTATTATTTGAAAAGGTGAGTCATTTTAACTTTAAACTTAAAAAAAATGTTTGTTATCTAAAGAATTTAACCTAGTATTTAAAATGCCTTACGTTTCATAACATACAACTTTGATATGATTTTTTAAGTATATGATTATATTATAGTTTACCTTATTCGGTAATTGTAATTTCTGCTACCATGATATTTCATTCATTACATTTTTAACTATAGTTATATTTGAAAATTAGTTGTAGTAAATTCCTCATTTTCTTCAAGTCTTCCAATGAATTTTAGCTCATATACTTTTAAAATTACTTGTTTTGAAATTTTGGTTATTTTCTATCTAGCTTGTGTTCTCAGTCCCAATAAAACATGGGATACATAATTGTGAATCATTTTTGCAATATACAGGAAGTAACACACGCAAGAGAAACATCTTACCTGTGTGACAAAAATCGAGAAGATCTATATATAAACTTGCACATGCTAGACCATAGTAAAGAAGAGAATAAAGGTTTGATCTTGCAAATGTGTAAATTTTTATTATAACTTATTTTATATTAACTTAAACATTCAAAAGTTGAAACAAACAGTCTAGTATATAGTTTCGTAGGCTCTCTATATTTTACAAAATATGGGGCAATGTGTATTCAAAGACCATATACGCATATACTTCAGCAGAGGTATTTATAAGATAAAGAAACATGAGGTTAAAGATTTTCCTAGAGAATAGTTGATTCAAAACAATTAAATAAAATCTAGCAGGTAAAATGTACATTTATTTATTTATTGTTAAAACTATAAGTATTTTTAAACGATATTTAAAAATAAAATATTATGTAATTTCATAAATTATGAGTCTGTATTTTCATCTTTATAAGATAAAAGTCACATTAATGTCAGTTGCACTCGGTTACTTTTACAGGTTTAGATTATTTTATTTAATTCGTCTTAAGGAAAACTAACACTGTGTTTAGAATAAAATATAATACTGTATCATAATGGTATCGATTCTTACAACGCATAGATTGCAGTGTATCATGTCCTTTTTGGTGTAAAGGACTGAAGTAAGTGAGATAAGATTGAAGACAATAACTAATCTTACATACCTCTAATCCATCTCGGAAAAATTCCAAACAAATGTAATTATCCAGAAAATAACTACTTGCAATGATTCAGCACTCGGCAAAGCAACAGGACAACATACTGCTGTAATTACATGTTAAATGGACGTTCTTGTACGAATTATATCGGTGGGAAATAATGAAATCGCTAGACTAAGTGCCTTAGGACACATAAGACTCTTACATCATTTACTCTTTCTCTCATTTGATTGGACTTTTTTTTTCGAATAAATTGTATGTTTAGAGCAATTTTAACACTTATATTCCCCTTCCTCTCTTCCATTCTATGTAGGAACTGTATTTTTTTATCTTCGGAATTTTTGGAGTGCTCAAATCTAAATGTTGTGACCCAATAATCTACTGTTGCCCTCTACCCTTTTAAATAAAATGTAATAAAATTGAGCGAAAAATAAATTGATATTACTATGCAAGCTTTAAAATGTAGGATGTACTTATCTTAATGGTTAACGAAATTAAAAATTATGAAGTAAAAAGCCCAGTCATCTATTTAATGGTGTAAGCAAACATAGATATAATGCATCAAAATAGTCCTTATTCTTTCTGTGAAGTATTTTATTTCTAAACACATTTTTACTTCATGGTAACATTAGGACTAAATCACCTAAGGTCGGTATTGTTGGATCAAAAAAGTAAGCCACTAACTACGGCAGCAAACAAAAAAAATTATACCTTTGAATTAATTTGTAAAGATCATGAACTGTTTATAATATCCACATATTTCTACTAGATGAGTATTTCTGCCAATGAGAGTGCTGATGCCAAGCTTTCAGTTTCCATTTCTTTGAAGTCGAAGTTTCTCGTTTTTTCAAGAAACACAAAACATAAAAATGTTTCAAAAAGCAGAAGCTGTAGCAGTTTCTAATCTAAACTGATAACAATGAGTGATCGAAGGTACTGTTTTTGCATCTTGATATCGAGAAGAAAAGCAGAAAAAAGTAGATTTGGTAAAACAAGGGGCACTCTTCTTACGTTTTTGTGATACAACACTTTACTAAAGAGATATTATGTTTAGAATGAGTCAAATAATACAATGGAAAGCCAGTGCTTTCTTCTGCTACACTGTCTTACAAATTGAAAACATCATAGTTTCTCAAGACAAAGACAATTCCGAGGAAGGAAAATCAAACAAACAGCGAAAATAGCATGTGTTTGACTTGAATGGTCCAACTAAACTATCAAAATTCGATTCAAATGAACTCCGGTTGTTGGTTGAAATAATTCCAGAATAGTTATTTAACTTTCTCAAATATGACAAGGGAAGAAAATTCCCAACAAATTATAAAACACAGTGATTTATAAATCAATTCAATATTCAGTCATACACGATTCAGTGTTTTGTTTTTGCTTCATGAAGTTTTGCAAAGCCAACTTTTTCGCTGTTATTAATGGGAATAAAAGAATGGGAATTTTTTTCTGCACTTTTAAGTTTGTATTAAAAGTCAATGGATAATTTGGAGGTATTACAACAACAGAAAGAATTATAATCCAAACAGCAAATGAGCTAAATCCAGCCTTCCCTAAAATTTTTCCTAAAAATGTTTAGTAACAGCTAAATCTTCCAGAATATAATGTCTTTAGTTACTAGGTAACCCAACATAAGTAATCACACTCAACAAAACCTTATCCAATCTCTGGTTAGCTCTGTTGTCTTTACAATCAATTACAGTAAGAATTAAGGTTGGCTGGCGTTTATTGGTGCAAAGTAACTAGGATATCTGCGCCTTGAATTAAAAAAAACAAAACACGAAGCTATCTGCACTTGCCGTCCTTAATTTAGCAGTGTAAAACTAGAGGGAATGCTGTTAGTCATTACCACCCACCGCCAACTCTTGGGCTACTATTTTACAAACGAATAATGGGATTGACCGTCATATTATAACACCCCCACGGCTGAAAGGGCGAGCATGTTTGGTGGAACGGGGATTCAAACCCTCGACCTTTAGATTGCGAGTTGAGTGACTTAACCACCTGGCCATGCCGGGCCAAATTCGAAGTTACTTAGGTTGAACTATGAGCACCCAAGTCCAGTGAGAAAATTGAATTGGAATAGTGGGTCACGACAACTGTTAAAAAAGTTTTTGTAGCTTATCAATGCATTTCCATGATTTATGTATCTGTGTTATGAGCATATGTAAGCTAGTTCATGGAGTTATATGTAAATTCTAAAATATTCATTAACTTTAAGAATTTCATGTTGTTTTAATTAAGTAATTAATTAATTTGCAAAGACATTGCAATACTTTAAGGAAAAAAAATGCCTAACCAATAAAAAACTTTCTACAATAGACAAGCGTGTTTTTAATATTAATGAAACCGTTCCACAACAAAAATAATCATTCTCTCTCTCAGAAGTCCCCCGGTGGGATAGTGGAAAGTGTAGGAACTCACAACGCAAAAATCCGGGGTTCGATTTCCCACTGTGGATAAAGCAGATAGCTCAATGTGGCTTTGCTTTAAAACAAACAAACAGACTTTTTTAGAGCTTTTTAATTTCTCTGCCATAGGTTTCCTTGCATTTATCCTTAAAAATAAAATGTCTTCGCCTCCAAAGCCCATCTGTCTACTATCCCTTCGCCTACGAACTTTAAGAATCCTGAATGCGGCACTGTAAACAACTGATCCTGAAAATCTGCGCCTGGTTAAACAGGAGATGGAACACTGGCAAACCATCTTGAAAGATTTATTGCCTCGATATGAGTTTATGGAACTCAAAATTATGTTCTTACTGGAAGCCGTGAGAAACTCTTCACACATGGAACTGGAAGTTTCTTGACTATTTGGCGATGTTTGATCATGTCATGAAAGAACATCTTAGAAGAAGTACCATGTAATAAATTGTATGTGGAAAAGGACATGAGCTGATATAATTGCTGTTCAACAAAAATACAGAATCATATGTTGACTGCTGCGGGAAACGTCAAGTATTACTAGATTTTGCTCGAATATGTTCCCGATATAAGATATAAGCCACGCAGAACAGATTACAATTATCATTCAGTTTTTCCCAGTAACTGGGACGTCTACGAATAAAGATGTTGATGCTGTCTCAAACAGTATGCATTTCCTCGCATCCGCTGAAAGACACAAGTAGTTCCGGTATAATAGAAGTTGTTCTAGTCAACCTTGAAGAATTGGCGCTACCCCTGGAGGTCAATGTAATAATATATGTATGCATTATTAATATATGGAACGGGCCCTGTAATAATCAACGTATTTTATCATCTGATATGTAAAGGATCACGTGACATGTATGATACTGCGGTTGATGTTACAATGCATAGGGCAAATGGCAGTCTAAGTTTTTAATTGTTTATTTATTTTATATATTTTATCACTAAGTAAAATTTAACACAAAAAAAAAGTAAATCACAGCATAGTCTAAATATTCCATCCACGAAACTTAGATATTATACACACACATAGGCTTCCCGGTGGCACAGCATGTCTGCGGACTTACAACGCTAGAAACCGGGTTTCGGTACCTGTGGTGGGCAGAGCACAGATACCCCATTGTGTAGCTTTGTGCTTAACTTCATACAGATAATTTCCCTACAAGAATCTGGAAGCTGTAAAGACGCGTATTAAAACACTTATCTGAATATCGGTGTTAATCTGCAAATAGGGAGCCATCCAAGGTATACACTTTCCATAGTGTCAAAGGTGTAAATAAACTTACGATGAATAATGTAAAGCCACCTAAACAATTACAACTTAGTGGAAACTTAGCTCGCAATTGGAAGGGATTTACACTCACGAAAAAGTGCTGGTCAAAATACATCTATCTTATTTCATATTCCAAGTGAGAACTGTTTAGAAATCTGTCAAAGTTTTGTGTGGAACAATGAGATTATACATTGAAGATTTATAAAACATTAAAGAAAGTTGAAACTTCTGCATACCTTGTCAAGATACACGTTTGTCAGGTGGAGCATGACTGGACGTGGCGACATTAAATGTAACGACACGGTGAGGCTCCAAAATCGTTTGAGTGTAAGGTACTATCAGAGCATGCTTTCAACTTTTTATGCTAATATTAACAAAGTCTAGCTATTCAGGGTGAACTTTAATAAAACCCCCCTATAGTTCTACAATTTGCACATAGATCTATAAAAGCGTAAACATATTGCAAAATAAGCTTATTGTAAAATATATATATATATATATGGTACGCATTATATATACATGCATAAATATATATTATGCGCTCTTGTAATATACCTGTGAACTCTTTTGAATTTTTATTTCATAAAACATATATCTTAACTCTAGATATCATTAGGACAAGCAGCCTATCCATCTGAAATATAGTAGCAGGAAATCTTTGATATAGGATGAATAAATTAGTAAGTGAAGCTGTTAAGATCATTAAGAATCAATAAGTTAGTATGCGACGCTGTTAAGATAATTCAGGATCAATAAATTAGTATGCGACGCTGTTAAGATAATTCAGGATCACTAAATTAGTAAGTGACACTGTTAAGATCATTCGGATGAGTGGAAAAGTAGCACCTTTCCAATAATCAAGCGATTAGTTGTTATTACTCCTGAACGTTCAACAGGAGAAAGATCAAAAGGATTATTTGAAACATGCTAAAAATTCAGTTTGTTTGGAGCATAAAGCTGCACAACGGGTTATCTGGGCTGTGCCCATCTCAGGGATTGAAGCGTTATAAGCCCTCCAGCTTAAGACTGAGCCAATTAAAACAAAAGGCTTAATTAGTGCAAAATGTTGTTTGTATTATGATGGCAAACCTTTTGTGACTTTAGTTGTTAATATTTGTTTTTGCGCAAAGCAACATAATGGGCTATCTGCGCTCTGCCCATCACTGCGGAGAATCGAACCCTGGATTTTAGCGTTGTATTTCCGTAAACTTAGCGCTGAACAAAACTGGCTATATGCGTTGTGCCCATCAAAACCCGATTATAGGGTGTAACCCTCCATACATACCACTGGACCACTGGGGAGCTGCAATAGATTGGTACCATTTGTTGTCATAAATAAAAAAAAAGTTTATTCTGTAGTATTTGTATTATCATTTATAACTTTTTTTTTCTTATCAGTTGACTATCGAACTATATGAAGTCTGCCGTCTTAAACAAGAATACATCAACATACAGTACTTTCAGTTTAAAGAATGCGTTACTTTAATCCATGACATTAAAAATTTTTGCTGTTTGAAAAAAAAAAAAGAAAAACGTATCATACCTGTAGTTGAGGCTGATCTTTTATCTAATTCTTTTAATTAAGCAATATAAAAGCGCATATGTCACTGTTTTTAGTGTAATTGTCTTTAAGAACATTCTCAACTTACTTTTATCTAGGGCGGGTAAGCCACTATTTTGTCAGTGAGTGCTCTATATAACAATGATTTAGGGCCTTTTTGACTGGCTGGTGTTTACTATCACTACTTATTACTGTGTCCAATGTGAACAAACGGGGGAACATTCTTATGTAAGCCTTTCATTGCATGTCACTGACTTTTTTTACTCATATTTTGGATATATTTATGTGTTCGTATGAAATAAAAAGTTTATGTTTCGGGTGGAAAGAAAGATTCAAGGGTAAATGCAACACGTTGTGCACCAGTCCTGACGTTTATAACATCCGTTTGTAAAGCACCTCCTGCAAAGGCATAATGTCCGTGCTATAGTTGACAAAGATCCCGGCGTCACAAAGTGATTATACAAAAGAATTTATGTCTTACACTCCGTCACGGTTTAAAAAGTTTAGAAGAACAAACATAACTCGTACTTCTCTAGCTCTGCAGGAAATTTCACAATCTATGTACAGAGCATGAATAAGTACTAAAGCTCCGCTTAAATAAATCTTCGTTCTAACCAAAACCAGTCAGAGCTTTTTCTTTTTCTGGATTGCCTTAGTCTAGTTAGTTTTTTTTTTGTCTTTTTTTCTCGTTGAACTAGTGTCACTAAAAGCCTGGCTGCTTATAACGTCAATTACTTCGAGCTGCTTACACTTATTAAATGGCAAGATCCTTGCACGTGCTCCTGTGACCACTGATTGTGGAGGACATCGCACATATGTTTTGAACTTAAATGGTTTGTTTTCTGTTCAACTTATGTCTCTTACAGTGTTTCACAACACAATCGCTTCCAGTGGTAGTTGAACTTTTTCCATGAATCTAAGAGCTAGATTTTAAGGAAGTTTTACAGAATTCGTTAATATCTTTTCTGAGGGAAGACGTATGGGATATGATTGTTTCTTTACTGTCTCTATCACTGGAAACTTTTTTTATAGCAAATGTATTACATTATATACATCGAGCCCTTGAACGGTAGGAAGATATCACGAACACTTAAGTTTTATCAACACGGTTGTGTATTTTATAGCTCAATGACTTTCGTTATACATCTAGTCTGTATAGTTATAATGTGTGTGTGTGTGTGTGTGAATAAGAATCTAAGCCAGCTCACCACATGGCGCGGCTTTGATTGGAATACGTGTGTATGTGGAACCTTAGGGGACGCACGTGCTTTTGTTGGTATCTCACAATAGTGTCTGATTGAAATGCTTGCAGAGGTTCGAGCCTATTTGGTCGGTTGGGAGACGTTCACCCAGAAAAGGATCTTTTCTAGATTATTTTCTGCTAAAAGAACTTAAAAAACGAGAGGACTATGCTAAAAAGTGGAGTTGCACAAGCGTAACTTAAGAGTTGACATATCACGAAATATAATTGATGATGTTACCCTATGTGGGTACTTGAAGCTCTATAGTTTGTTGATAAAAAAAACTGGTTCTATTTCAGGGGAGAGCAGTCTGTGTGTGTATTTGTCTGTGGCCCATGTGGTGACATCGGTACAGAAGACGCATAAGCACATTCTACACTAAACTTTTATTTATTAGAGTTAAAAACTGCTAAAGTATAATGCATTGTCTGTTTTTCCCTCTCACCTTTTTCATGCTGCTAATATTAAATCACATGTTCCTTCCATCGGAATCTCGATAATGTGTGTTTAGAACAATACATAGTAACACTATAGTGTTTAATTTGCATTGAAGGTATTTGATTTAATTAGTTATTAGTAGCTTAATTCCTAGCAATAAAAATAATAAATGTTACATATAAAACTAGTACAATACTAGTATACACATTATAAAAACGTAGAATTTTTTGTGTTTATAAAACAGAAATAGCATACAGTGACTAACAACAAATCATGAATCTGCCAGGAAAATTCTGAAATGCTTTGTAATATAAGTTAGTTATTAATAACTACACCTCTAGAATTTAACAATGTTATACGTAATGTTATTTGTGTAAAATCTATAAGGTTAGTAAAATTAAAAAATAAAGAGGTTTGTCAAAAACAAACAAAATGATTTCAGAACTGTTCAGCAGTAAATTAAAAGTGTATCCAAAAATGTCAAAGATATAAAAATAATTCCTGATATTCTGAACTAACGAATTATTCCAAGAGATATTCGTGTTCAGCCTTTCCACAAATGTAGATTATATCATCATTTCCTATATGACATTAAGAAGGACGAGTGAATTTTAACCCGATACGGGTGAGAAGAAGTATTGTTTCAATGTATTAAACATTTTTCCGTTGCCGCTAAAATGCGTTCTGCATTTAGGAATCGTGGATGCGATATAAATGAAACAGTTAAATCCCACTATTCTCTCAGAAGAGTACCTACCCCATAGAATTGGCAGTTTAGTTGGATGTACTGACTAGCTGCTTTCCTTCTAGTCTGTCAGTTCAAAATTAGGAACTTTACACGAAATTTCTAAAACAAACAAATTATAAGGTAATAGTCAACATTGATTTCAGTTAAACAATGCATATTTTCTTAAATGTCATAAACATTGTTTCATTTCATTGTTATGAAAATTAAAATGTAGAGCTTATAAAGATCAGGAAAAAGAAGCCTACTTTTTTTTTTTTTTAGTATGCCAAAATATCTTTTGTCATAGAAGCATTTACTATATTGTTATATACTTAGAGAAAATATCGTTAACAGCGAGAGTACCTCACTGATGAATCAATCCATTATAATCACTATATATATATATTTTAATTCTGATCTTTGTAATTACAATTTACTTTCATCAGAGGGTAATGATAATCCTTGTCCTATGTTGCCAATGTATACAAGGCAAGGAACTTTGCTAGAAAAGTAGCTTGAATGAATGCAAAGTTTCCTATACATGGAAAATAATACAATTTTTCCAATCAAGTTTTGAGGTTTAGTATTGAAAATTCTAAAATAAGTGTAAAAGTACGGTGCACTTGTAGGGATGAAACTAAAAATTAGCTTAAACTACAACTTATAAACTTATAAATGTAGCAGTCTATACGGTTTAAGCAGAGGAAATTTCAATACATCTAAGTTAACACTCACGAGATGATCGTTTTAATGTTACTCATTAGATGCGAATAGATGGAAATATGATATACTTGCAAAATAACTTAAATAACTCAATGATTATAAATAAGGTGAAATGATGTACTTAAAATGATAATCGTCATTTCATATTATCTTCGTAGGTAGGCGCTGTAAGCGGAATTCTCAAACATCTGGACAAGATAACCCAAAACTAAAAGTGTGAACATTTATCATACGAAGTTGGAACGAACATTACACGTAATACAGCGACTAATCAAATTCATTTTATGCTAGTTGTCGGCGCAGCAAATAATGTCGAACTCTATTCAGGGAACACGACAAATTACCTCAGACTAGTCTGCATCTGTTCTTTCTTTAAATCACACATGTTCTCTTTCGAACTGGTAGTAGTCAGTTGGCAGATTTTCACTTCCCACATTTCCATGTCTTTAACAACACTATGACTAGCCTTTTTTCTGCGGTTGTCCGGTACCTACATTAGTCCCATTACAAACAATAGAGATAGAGGAAACACCACGTGTTTACGATAAGTGAACTTTTGAGAACAGTCTTTGTAACTTTCATGTTCTTTACTTAAATCCACCTTTCCTTCCTTTCAAACTTTATCTCTACCCCTCCTTCTTCCGATATTTTCAATCCCTACACAGGGGTATTTCTATCCCCTAGATTTGTGTCTACCAGACTCAACACGGCAACCCCAAATTTGAGCTAATGGAGTTGTGAGCCGAATGAGCAGTCGGATTAAGTCTCCTTTGACATTTTCTTTTTTGTCTTGTATTTCTAGGCAGGCTCGGTGGGTTTAGAAAGACTACGTCTAAACTTCTGAATGAGTTCGATTCTTTTTGAAACTCTCTTTTTTCCTTCTATTTTTTGTAGCTTCTGAAGTTGGAAAGAAAAAAGATCATCGATAAAGTTCTCAATGTCTTGTGTAAAGCCGTTGGTGCATTGTAACAGTTTGATAAATAGCTTGGCTTGTGGATCGTGAGAGCTAAAAGTTTGTGTTTTGACCGGAACTTCCTTTGGAATATTGAAAGAAAATAATACAATTATTCTGTGAACAATTCTTACATTAAAAAACGCGTTCATGAGGCATACTACACAATTATATCGAAATTAAGAACACATGTTTGAAACACACTGTACAACAACCTTCAATAGATACCATTTCAGACAATACGACCTTTCAAGTATCATAATAATAAAACTGATGCTAGTATAACTAAGATCTTGCGATAAATCAAATGAACTTCATCAGCTAAAGAGTTGATGATTTATTATAAGCTTAGGTATTGTGATTCTTCTGTATCTATATTTAGATTATTATTTTACCTGTATATTTAGATAATTGTATTTAGAATTAAATTTGTATCTGTTGCATCACTGAACTATCAAAATCTTGAATGATTTTCACGTTAGAACTCTCACTGCTAAGAAAGGCGTAATTATCGGCGTCATAGCTAAGTAATTTTACCTTCCTGTACAGATTGTTTTGTGACTTTACAGTCGTAGGTCGGGGTAAATTACTGTATACATGCGTGGAAGAAACTATTATTTACTTTGTTAAATAATTACCAACATTTGATAAGATTTATAGATCGTGCACTTTCAACACCTAAAAGTACCCGTGTTACAAAACAACGACAACATAAGGACAACTGCCACAAAAAATTGAATCGACTTTAATAAATCTATGAGAACCTTTTTTGGGATAAGTGTTAAAAAGTAATATAAGGTTTAATGCGGTGATAAATGTGTGCATACAGTTGTTTTTTTTTTCTTACGTTATTCTAAATGCTAAATTGTTGTTCTATTATTTCGTTTTGAAACACATTAACTCTTCTGTTGAGAAAAAATTAACCCCAAAGACCATCAGTAAGAGAAACATTACAATCAACATGCGATCGTCTGACCATTGAAGTGTGATAACTCGCGTGCCGCCTGTCGGCGGAAGACATCAGCAGGGCGGGAAAATCCGCTAGAGACCCGCTATTCCACCTGGTAGCAAACTTTCTATATGAAGCGGAAATTTGGATTTAATGAAGCAAGATATTTTCCAATTTTTCAAGGGTTTTTAAACACAACCTCTCGATTACCTTCTGTCGACCTAAAAACATATTACTTATTCTCAGTTTCTCTAACGTTCAATTAACTAACAGGACAAATGAAGCGTTATTTTAACAACGGTATAACATCCGTAGCTGTTGCCTTTACGTATACCAATTTAAACTTCCACATGTGATGAATATTTCTTGGTTGCAATGTTGTTGGAGAGCTATCTCAACCAAGTAAAGGGTTCAGTATGCATAGGGAATCATCCAAACATTATAACGCACTATCATTTGAGTTCTGTTAATATACGTTTTCCAAAGAATTGAAAACTAAAACCAGATGGTAAAAAAAGAACTCGCGACTTTACTTATGGTGTTTATTTTTCAGACAATGAAAACTACATGGATCTTTAGAATGCCGCAAGTATAAAAGTTCACTTTAAAAGAAAACAACACCACCAAACATCATCTAAGTTGTACATTTGTTTGTGTTGTTAAGCACAAAGCTACACAATGGGCTATCTGTGCTGCGCCAACAACGAGTATTAAAACCCGGTTTTTAGCAGTGTTGGCCCTCAGACTTCTGCTTAGCCTCTGGGGGACCTACATTTTATAATACTTTTCTGTAAATTGATCTGAGTTTGTTTGTTTTAAATCAAAGCCACGTTGGACTATCTGCTGTGACTACCGCAGGGAATCGGCCCCCGGATTTTAGCATTTTAAGTCCGTAAAGTTACCGCTCTCTTACCATTGGGCGTAATCTGAGTTATCTAAGAACTCTTCGTGCAACAATTTCTAACAATTACGATACATTTCTTATTCAAATGCAGTTGGGTAAAATACTTTCTTGTTGAAAGTTATAGAATCTCATTATAAACAAGATAAACGTAGACTTTTGCGTATCAAATAATGTAAAATCTGATTATGTGAACTTTGACCGATGCTATATTTTTTTTTCTTCAAAAAAAATACTGATTCTACTCAGAAGTTTGGGCTGAGTATTCGGATAATATTTGTTAATGAACTTCTTTGATATAGATCGCCGAAGTGGGTTGTTTTAGAATAACAGGAATTTTGCATGTTGAGCACCAGCAGTATTTTATATGCATGATATATAACCAGTTGTCTGATAACTTCCCTTACTGGTTGTGAAGCCGGCTGCTGCGTCACACACGCGCTCACTCTTTTTATTACATTGTAAAAATGAATGCTCCAATGCCCCATTAAACTGGTTTGTCGTATAGCCTGTTAGTTACAACACGTAATGTAAAATCAGGCAGGATGGAAACTGAGCCTCAATCAACGGGTATAATAACATCTTTTGCACTATTGCCTTTTTAAAAAGAAAATACGGTGCCAGCGCAGGTAGTATAAGCATAAGAAGAAATAAAAATAAATATTATTAAATTATTTCAAGTTAAATTTCTAAGCAGTTTTGTTTGACTAAAAATCAAGAATTATCTAATATTTTCTGTAAATATTTTGATGAAAGATAATATATTCAGAAAGAAAGAAAACTGAACCAATGAATACTGCCTTTGCGGTTTGAAGGTAAACTGAGATATATCTTCTAGAAGATTTCACACTGAATATATTCAGTGCTATTGTTCACATTCTTCTATGATGATATTCGTTTCAACAGAACAAATTATACCTTTGTTTCGAGTGAGTGTTTGGTCAATTTCAAGTCTAAACACCTTTTAAGTTTGCCAGGTGGTTAGAGCGCTTGACTCGCAATCTGAAGGTTGCGGGTTCAAATCTCCGTCCCACCAAACATGCTCGCCCTTTCAGCTGGGGCGTTATAATATGACGGCCAATCCTACTATTCGTTGGTAAAAGAGTAGCCCAAAGTGGGTGGTGATTTCACTAATAGTGACTTTCACTACTAAATTAGGGACGGCTAGCGCAGATAGCCCTCGTGTAGCTTTGCGCGAAATTCAAAGCAAACCAAGCCTTTTAAGACGCGTTTAAATTTAACTATACATATAGCGTTTTCAAACATATTAAGTTTGGTTCCTCATTTTAGAACCACGCGAAAATAAAACCTGGTTTACTGTGAAACTAGGTCAGTAAGTAGATCGACGGAAATTCTCATTTTAGGGTTAGGGTTACGTCATGGCGAAATGAGTTAATGTGAATTCCAGGACAATAATTAACCCTCATGGTAGTAATTCGGGTGTATGCGTGTGTATGGTTTTCGGGAATTATTTTTCGACAACTGTTTCTCCATAAACACGGTAATTTTTCAAAATCGTTTTCTATATATCGATAACTTTTCGTAAAAGTGTCAAGGTACACTTAATGCAGCTTTAGTCATATTCCTTTTATTAAAGAAGGCATATTTACGTTAAAATCACAGAACAATTGATACAGAACCATATTAAAGTTTGTATTTCCAAAATATGCCAAATACAATGATGTACAAGTATACAAAACAATTTCCTGTTTAATACGTTTAGCTGGTTTAATTATAAAGGATAGGCGAGACCTGTCTGGAGGTTGAAAGACAGTAAAACATTGATTAGAGTGTACTCATCTATCTATCTATCTTACGTTCGCATAGAGTAAGCCTAAATTAAGAAGAAAAAAAAAGACCAATAACATAATGCATATTCGTTTTTCTTGCTTTTCTTAAGGTTTAGGCATCGTCTTGTGGTTAACGCGCCCAAGCTGTGAACAAAAACGCGACCTGCGTTTTGGGGCCGTGGATGCATTCTAAGAGTGACATTCAAATCGCACGGCTGTTGCTGTTGACTAGCTGCCTTCTCTCTAATCTATTAGTCCAAAATTAAGCACAGCCTTTATTGGTGTCTATATACACACACACATATATATATAGCTTAACGCAGAAATTCTAAAGGCAGCATCATCTCCACTTTAAGGACCACGTTCACCTTAGCTACCTCACAGCCACAGTTTAGACAGATGTTGTATTTTTGTATACCTCTTAATCGAAATGTTCACCATAATTATATGAAAACAGTTTCGTATGTTCATCTTAGTATTTTGAGCGTGTTAGTTTAATGAACATGACCGTTTTAGTCACCTTAAAATATCTACCTATTTAGAATGTTCATTGTTGCCTCCCTTTTAACTTCCATTCTGTGTGAATATTCACAGTAGCTGTCTTTTAACCTCAACCTTACCGATATGTTTATCTTGGCTGCTTGACAACTTCTGTAATCTTATCACAACATTCGGTGTAGCCGTATTTCAATTTCAGTTCAGTCAACATGTTCAAATACAGTCACGTCAATTTAATCACTGTATTTAACTTTATTACCACCCTCGTGAAATAAACATATACAGCCTCAGATAGCTTCACTTGCTCATAAAAATCTTCCATAAATCATCATTATCATTTGGTCTTCTCACAGGTTTCTAAATCCTTAGTTTTATCATCATGTTCAATTTAATGTCCAAATTCATCTTAATGATCATTTTCGAGTAAATCGTTTTACAGTCTTAAATCTTTTCAAATAAATTATGCATCAATAATATCATATTCGCGACATTAAAGAAGAAAAAAATACATTTTGACGTTTAGTATATTGTTTAACATGTGTACTTACTGGTATGTTTACAAAACCTGAAAGAGGATTTATACAGATCTGTCTGTGCTTCATGATCTGCCAAATTTCAATCTTCCGTAGGCTTAATAAACAAGCAAGTATAATCAGAAAAGGTTTGATATATTACTATCAAAATGACTTCTCTGTAATTTTAAAAATAATATTAGCAGTCATCAATTTCAGTGATAATATTTTAGTAAGTAACATCTAGAAGAACCTAAAAATGACACTGGTGTTAATATTTAAATACTTCGAAACATTGATTTTAGAAACTTAAACGGTCTTGTATAAGAAGATGACTCAACGACATTTTTATAAAATACACAAAAACTTTGTATTAAGGAAAATTGTATCGACTCATATATCTCGATTTAGGAGTATTTATTAATAAATTATACTTCCAAAACCCTTCGATACTAATAATATTATTTCAGTCTGAAGATTATCACCTAAACTGCCTAATATGCACTGTAAAGCTTGTAATATCAATTCACAAGCAGAAATAGATGTGCCATACAAATAAATAACCAGCAAGAAGCTATAGTCTAAGAACAATATAACTGATAGGTAAGAAAAGAAACCAAAATGATCCAAAATAAACCTAGAATTAACAAATAATTTTGTTTTTAACACATAGTAGGTTGCGATTCAAGTGTTTCCCAAAAACCAGTAGGTTATAAGACAGTTTTGTTTCACTACTCATGTAAGTAAACTTAAAATTCGTCATTTCAGGGGTTCTGTATAATTATTATAGTAGCATATTCGCAAAGCGCTATTCGTTATTGTAGAACTGTTGTCTACATTTTGGGTCTAAACTAATTCACAGTAGAATCTGC
Source organism: Limulus polyphemus (assembly GCF_000517525.1). Lineage (NCBI taxonomy): Eukaryota > Metazoa > Arthropoda > Merostomata > Xiphosura > Limulidae > Limulus > Limulus polyphemus. Next base: position 345,403 of record NW_013665998.1, on the reverse strand, counting down.
TTCGTTCCACATTGACGGATGTTTTACGTAGAAAGCGTTTCCGTTAGGCAACAAAAGCATTTTTATCTAGATGTCATTGAATAGACGAATTGTAGGCCATAACTGACCGGTGGCTATCCACGAGCGAGCCTGGTCACAAAAGGTCATAGTGATGAGTATGCGGAGAGTGTAACTGACGATCCATGTCAACCTTTGTGGTTAATAAGACACGGGCGCTTGAACTCTAGACATGACTTTCGAGGCTGGACTTTGAGACTTAGATCAATGGTCAAGCCCCTCAATTAAATCTTTACGGCCTTTTGAGTAACACCGTGTTCACTCAAGCATTTTTGAATGAGGGAAAACCTCAATTCTTAAAATTTCCCGACGGCTGATGTCTCACTTCAAATGCTCTTTCGTCGCTCTTGTTGCCCATTATTATTATACATGTACGTTCAAGCGTAATGAAGTCTTTCACATGGCTGAACGACTTAGTTTGAAACTTTCACTTCTCAGACAACCCAAAACGTCTGAAAGGGGCACGCAGCAGAAACAGATTGCTTACAAAACCTTTCCCAAACTTGTAACATTACGGTGTATATTTTTGAGAGTCGTGAAAGGATCGAGAAGTTCACAAATTAATAGTGCAAAAAAGCACACTTTTTTATTAAGATTATTTTATAAACATGCCGTGGAATTAAAACACAACTTTTATATGACCTCATATATATATTGTGACATTATATCATTTCAAATCGCCCAAACGCATCTTACAAATAACATATAGTAATCTGAGCCACGCCATTTATATAGTCGCGTATTTTTTCTCTTTTTGTTTTGTTATCTTCATAGTAGTCTTACACTATTGCATTCCATACAGACACTGTTCTTGTACATGAAACATGCTAACTTTTCGTCAGCAAACCTGAGAACAGAACAGATTCACTGAAATGTTCATTGTATTATATTTAACGCATAAGCTGGTCCAAGCATGATATCTATTAGTCATCACATCTATCACCGATTAAAATACAGATTTGTTTAAGTGTACGAAACTTCAAAGAGGTCAAACTTCTTATTGAAAACCGAATTTGAATATCAATCACTCTGCAAGTTCAACGTCTTTTGCGAATTCGAAGACAATATTAGTATAGCGAAAAAATGATGAGCTTTTCATTTCTGCTAACAAACATTTTTTTTATACTGATACTAGATCTAGTGACTCGTTTCCACCACTGAATTAGGAAAATTTGACGACAATACTATTTCAATTTAAGATGAAAACTTTATTCATTTTAAGAGAAACAAGGTATTAGAGACAAAAAAATTGCAAGATTTAATGCAAAATCTTTTAATTTGTTAAATCGTAGTATGTAATATTCGTAGCCTACTAAGCATCATTTCAGAAAACTCCAATCCCATTGTTCAAAACTGTGATGAAAGATTCTGAGCTATCTTTACTAATCTAATTTTTCCAAAAATGTTGGGGGAGTGGGGGTCTTTGAATCAATGGTCAATACATCAAGAAATTTCATAACGTGTTAGTTTTGAAAATTGGATATTGTGTGTACTCCATATTGGGCGGCTGACTTCACGTGGTCTGCACATGTACACACTTTCAAGTGATCAGTTATGATGTGAATCTTTCTTCGCGTGGTTAGTCAAGCGTGATTTTGTGAACACCTATCATCCTGGTAAATCTGTATTCTGAAACACCGAGATTACTAAGAAGGGCAGATTAGTTGATAAACTTGAAGTTTCTATAACATTCTGCTTCTATTAAATCTTTGAATTATCACTTTAGGTGAAGTCTTGTAATTTTTATGTCTACAGTCTTTAATTTGTAGGACATAACCTGATTTTATCACTGTTTCGTGCCGTACGGCCTTGAATACTTATGTCTTACTTATAAGCCGCTTATCTTAGTTCTGCGAGGATATCTTAATACTCGCAGTTTGCAGGAGGAATTTCACTATCTACGGTCCAATATACTACTTGCAGCAATACTGTTATTATAGACCTAATTTAATAAAGCGTCGATCGTAAAGAGGGCTTATTCGGTTAAAACTGAACACAATAAATATTTTGATGAATCACTTATAAGAGTCTAAGCCGTTATATATTACCACATATCAGGTTCTGTTGTCGTGAAAGAAAAAATACGAGAAATGTATGCATCAAGCACCTAAGTTTAATCAAGAATGAACAGTACGCCAAGAGTTATTTCATTTCATATGAAAATGTAACTACAAAATAAAAAGCCCTCTTAATTCACAATTTATTTAAAACAAAAGATAATTTATACAACCAACAATGAACTGCTTATTTTCAAAATCACTTACAATATTTATGTTAAGTAATGCATACAACCATGAAATGATTACTCGTCACATTATTTTAATCAATAATAACATAAATTTCCCTTTTCATAATCATAGTGTATTGGAATCGAGCCTGCCTCGTATAACAAACGTTTAATCGCCAAATCGATCAGCATATCAATTAGATAAAAATATTTGTATCTTATGGCAAAGCTACTGAGGCTAACTGCCGTCGTTCCTAATTTTGAATTACTGACCTGGTGGAAGGTAGAGACCAGAAGCACCTAACCACGAAAGCATAGAGATTGACTATCACAGTTATACTGAATCTACAACTTAAGTTGGAGGGAATGATTTGTGATATCGCACGGATTCGAACTCGGCTCGCAGGCCCACATTTGGGGATAATTTCTAATTTTCTTTCGTCTATAAATATAGTTATTATTAAGGAAACATGTTGTATTTTGCAGTATTTTTGTAGAGGAAGTTACCAGCGTTGAGGATGGAAGCTCAAGTCTAAACAAAAGATACATTTCTTATATCACATGTGAGGTTTGCAAATAGAAGTTGAATGTGTATTGCGGTTCCTATATTTCAGATACATCCAGTACTATGGTATATTTTACCATTCTCATATTGCAATTTGTGTCCAAGTTGTGTTTAAATCTTTATATGCATCATTGAAAATAATTATAGAAGTGCACAGTTGATACATATAGATGAATTACAACCAACGAGTAATTGAAACTAAGTGATCAATTTATCATTACTGCATTACATTAAAACAGAAGATGCAAAAGAAAAGCGAATAAGATATACAATTCACTAGTATTTTGTATTTGCTTCAAACAGAGCGGTGCACTTTGTTTTCTTATGTTACAAAGAGTTTAGCAATGTGTAATTGTGAAAAATAGTTCGTAATGTCTAGTATTATTCCCTACAAGTCAATCTTATTGTTTGATTGCTGTTTGACTTCTTCAGTTTCCATATAAGACCCATACCGGCTCAATAATATTCATATTGGGACTTTGTTCAACCAAATCATAGTTCAATCGGGCTCTTGTTGCTTCCAGCTATCATCTCCTAAGATCTGCTGCTTTATTGGGTTCACTGGTTTGCTGGAAGATGAATCTATGCCCACCATATCTGAGGGAATGACGTGGGAGATAATAGCTAGGAGCCATCAGTTGTGTTTAGGTTTTCAAAACCATTAATGACTGAGATGCAACACACACTTATATCGGTCCCGTAGCATGCTTCAATATAGATGCATTTTAATAGTGATACCGGTATTCCTTCTGCAATAGAACACATTATCGCTGGTTGTTGCCAAAGAATAAGAAACTATATTCACTTTTAAAGAGCAACCCTCTCCAGCTTTGCTTATCTTATTGTTTGGAGTCTGATGCACATTTTGGTTTGGTTATCTTTTCTAGGCGGTGGTGTTTTAGAAGCTATACGTCCATCGAGTTAACTTCATGCTAATGTGAATCTTACTGTTCTGGGGACACTCACACGTGTACGTACAGTTTTGTCATTGAAAAGATTTCTACTGGATTGTTGTGTATCACATAAATAGTATACACTGAGTTACTTGACATCACTTCTAAAGAGGTCTTTCTTTCTTGACCACCTCTATTATAAACAGCGTTAGTTTTACATAGTTTCTTCTTAGTTTAAAAAAAAAAACAACTCCTACTGAAATCTATTGCATGAAGTAGCCTTCCCCAGCCAAAACATTCAGTTTTGCATGCTTATCATGTGACATTTTCGTCTTGGAAGCCATAAGTTCATTTACACACTATTAATGCACCAAATAGTATGACTTTCTATACTTGTATAGGTATTATGATGGTGTGTCATGTCTGATTGATTGGATGGCAGCTATCAACACATAACTTTATTCTGATGCAATAGTGCGGAGACATCTCAACATTTGTGCATTTTATACTCGTTTTATTCACATTTTTAACAGTTATTTCTAATACTGTATATTATATATATATGCACGTAAATTAAAAGAAATATTTGTATTTCTTATCATTTATTTTATTGCTTCCACTGGAAGAACGAGAAGGCGTGCGAGTACATTTTTCGCGATGCAGGTCTATTGAATGAATGGTAGCATAGACTTTTCTAAAGATTCCTGCGTATTTAGTATTTTCTTTTATATTTTCTGCTTATTATCTGATTTGTACGTGTTGATGTCCTGTAGACTGGGTCATACCACAAAACCTTCTAAAAGTTTCATATCTATCAGAGTTTGAAAAGTATGCACTAAGGTAACACCAAGAGGAGAAATCTAAATGACTGACATACTCGTAGAGATGGGAAAATTTATAAAATAAGTGATTTTGACTTCTTGGGGCATACTTAAGAATCCCTGAAAGTTTTCTGATGATAAGCCGTCAGGTAGGTGGAAATGTTTTCCCAGACAGACACATAGGTAAAAGTAAATAATAGTATACTTGAGTTTTCAATATCACTTCTTCTGGTAAGACTAAATAATAAAGTTCAGCATTGTTATTGGGTTGTATCAAAGCATACGTCTTTGAAAGTAAAAATATTTCTTAAAGCATTTCCTATAATGACCCCTGCAGTAGACACATCATACATAGCCGATTAAAAAATTTAACTTCATTTTTCCAAAATGCTCATTTGTTGATTTCATTTTAAGAAATTGTTTGTTGTTAAGCACAAAGCTACACCTTCTTTTTTTGTATTCATTTACATATAAACGTGACTTGACAGATGTTTTTCTGAAATTATGTGTTTGTACGCAGTGTTATTTGATTACCTGCAAGTTTTTTTGAGAAAGCCAAAATACAAGCAGAGTCAAAAATAAAAGAAGTGATGCTCGTTATTGACATTACTAAACAGTAAAAATTAGTTGAAGATCCCAGCTATTTACAATAGTCAAGTGGAAATATTGAATAAAAAAGCATTTTGATCAAACATAATTGGAACATTTCTCTCTTCTGATGGCCCTTTTGACTCTAAACACCAGGTTTCGATACTCGTGGTGGGTACAGCACAGATAGTTTATTGTATAAATTTATGCTTAACGATAAACAAACAAACGGGACGTTCTCTGGTGGATGAGCAGTAGCCTTGAAGGTCTTTTATAGCTAAAACCTCAGGCTCATTCCTCTTGGTAGACATAATGAAGATAGCCTATCGTGTTTCTTTGCGCTTAATAACAAACAAAAGAATCGGCACATCAGAGAGTTAACCAATTTAATTCTGTGAATTTTTTTTACAAATTCGCTTATGAACTTTAGATAAAATATTAACCCCAAAACATTTACAGTGTTTTCCCTTTCCAATTACGGGACTGCATTTTCACATCAGAACCACTTTATGCCACATTTTGTTCTGTGAATAACATAATAACTTGGGACAAAAACAAAACGCCAAAATGGCCAATGATTAATGAATACATTTACTTTATAGCGCCAGAACTGAAAAAAAAATCGTTTTGCTGCTTATAGACACACCATGAACAGGAGTCTACAGTGGTCATTCTGGCGTCCTTACTTAATATCCTAACTTACAAAGGAAATACGAAATGAAAGGCAGCAGTGCACCTATTAAGATTAATGTTGCGTCAGTGCTATTCATACACCTCTTTCTACAGACAGTTGAACATAATATTTCTAATTTGTTCACCATTCTCGTCCAACCCTGCTGAGAGAGTTCGCACTTTCCCTTAGATGTTCACTCCAGGTGGGAAAATTTATGGGCTATGTAAATCAATGTCGTGATTAAAGTGTTTAGTGAAAAAAATAAGCATAATAATACTTTGAAGTTGAGTAAGATGTTGATATAAGTGTTAGTGAAAAAAAAAAATAAAGAGAACCGTGAATAATTTCTTGAAAGGTACCGCAAGCGGGTGGTATCCTTGTTGATTTACTAGCAAATCTTCAAGGGTGGTCAACATTTTGTTAAATCTCTCACGAAGAACCACTTGGTTAATTATGCGTTACATCGATTAGTATTTTTGTGTTATTCTGTTCTTTGGAGCATATCTTAGAAAACCCATACTTTTCTAGAACCTTGCAATTCATGGTCAATTTTATATCTATAAAACGTAGAGTAGAATAGAACCCACAAAAACTACACAATTAACCATAATAGATTCCAGAATGTCTGGAATATTCAGGTTATACAAAATATATTTATGTTGACAATATTTGCATTGTTATTAGGTGATTTGTTTGGAGGGGGGGCTTCAATATTTAATATTATGTTTCAATTTAAACAGGCAATATCATTTTAAAGGTTTTGGAAAGTTTGTGTCAGCTATTATTCCATAATTCTATTGGTCATAATCATTTACACTGAACGATTTATTTTCGGATGACTTTCCTGGCACCGTTCAACTAGAGACAGTTGCAGTGTTATTCTACCAGCCTTCACTAACTGTTTTCACTTGAACACAAGATAACTTTACTATTATATCTTCTCGCATAATACCGCAGTTGTAAGAATGTTAGTTCATATGGCTCTCACCAGATGGACGGAAGTTAACTACTTCTTTTTTTTATGAGTTTACCTATAACATTTAGATATGGATAAGAGATGATTATATTCTTTTTTACAATCTACAGAACTAATAAATCTTAAATCTTATTTTCCCTTATATGTATAAATCTTTTGGAGGGATGGGGGAAATGTGATTTAAATATAAAAAAGTTTAAATGTTTTTAGCAGAAAACGTTTTCATCAGGAAGGTTTGTTTGTTTGTTATGGATTTCGCGCAAAGCTACACGAGGGCTATCTGCGCTAGCCGTCCCTAATTTAGCAGTGTAAGACAAGAGGGAAGGCAGCTAGTCATCACCACCCACCGCCAACTCTTGGGCTACTCTTACCAACGGTCAATCCCACTATTCGCACATTATAACGCCCCCACCATGCTCGCCCTTTCAGCCTTTGGTGTGATGGAGATTCGAACCTGCGACCCTCAGATTGCGAGTTGAGTGCCCTAACCACTGATGTCGGGCCTCATCAGGAAGGATTCACCAATTATCTATGCAACAAAATTCGAAGTAAATCTGGAATAGTGAATTCATATCTCACCTTCAAAATCATAAGAAAGAAGTGGTTACACATATTGGCACATTTTTCTTTAGCTAGAAAATAAATAAAATCAAATTACAAATAATTAGAACAAATCCTTTAACGTAAAAAACAAAACAATCAGCCACAAAACTACGAGGGTATATCAAGAAAATAAATTTTTCTGAAGGGGTATGTTATTCTAAAAGGGAGAATTCAAGTGAAACTAAGAATATTTAATAAACCTGAAATAATAAAAAAATGTTCGAAGTTGCTATTTCCTATAATTATAAACTTGTTTTAAAATAGTTTTTATGTATCAGGCATCCAACGGCTAGTATAATGAAAATACTAAGGTTTTCTCAGCGTGTTCTCAAAGGTTATTATATATTTATGTAATCCTTATAGAAACAACCAGGTTTATAGATAAAATATAATCGAATGGATTGTACACAATAAGACTATCCGCCCATTCGTTTGGTACTAAAAAATGTTTTTTTTTTTTATTGAGAGACTGCGGAAATATCATTCAAATTTTATTAGTTGCTTCTGTTTATATTGCATTTTGAATAAACTTGGTGACAATGATGAACACCAGGTAACAATCACTTCGATAAGGTTTCTTTAATAGATCAAAGCTACAACAGACAGTAATCATTGGAATTTTGAAACATGTTCTTATATCTTGAGTAGAAATATAAAAGTTGGTGTAATTAACTTCAAAAAGGGGCGAAGTTATTTCAGTTGGTATTCATTATATGAGTTGATGTCTATTTTTCTCTGGACGGTGTTTCTAATTTGCTGGAAACGTTTTAGAAAGAGTATAATAATGAATAGCCACCGCTGCAGTTTTATCAGTGATCACTTGATGAAACTTTTAACAGCTTAATACTGGGAATAATTACAGTCCAATTACAACCGACTTGAGATATGACGTTATTGATCCATTAATGTTTGAAATTTGGATAACTAATTTTTTTTTTAATATTAGCATAGAGGTCGTATTTATATGTGTTTGTTATTCTATATTTAGAAAACGAATCAGAAACCGCATTTCCAATTAAAACATGTTAAGTGTGAACTGTTACAGCCAATATTTCCGACACCGAAACGTTATAAGGTATCGGGCGCGTGTACGTAAATAAAAGTTTCCCAACCCACCTCACCGCAGGTCCCGTCTTTGATTACTACGTGTATTTAGAGAGCCCAGGGGACACACGTGCTTTTGTTAGTACTTAACAATAGGGACTGATTGAAATGCTAGTAGAGTTAGGAGTTTGTTTTATCGGTCACTGTCTAACTAGATTCTCGTTATACTGACGTCTGCAATGCATAGTGGGAAATGGAATTATCGCTTCGCTATTATAAATTGGCCCTGTGCTTCTTGTTGAAAATTGTGTGGGTAAATGGAGATCTTCATACTCCTTAATAATTGTAAACAACCTACAATTAAATATTTTAATGGACAAGACTGACGAGACTATTCATTGCCAAAATGAAAACGATAATCTGTTAAAGCTAACGTGAAGTCATACGAAAACATATTAAAAGGGATTTCATCATGTTGATTACATGATCATACCCACCAGCTTCAGTGTAAAAAATCCATTACACAATAACGTTGTCAAATTTAATATGTTACAAACGCCACAGGCTATAATATAATATTTTTCTCATTATTCATTAAATATACAATCATAATGTTCTTTATAGCTAGACTACTCTAATGGTGCAGCCAGTAGTTTTGTAAAACTCTAGATTATCCTTTATAAAACCCTAGATTATCCTCTGCTCTCTTGAGAAATTGTTTGTGAACAATAACCCCTTTTAGCACGGCTCATCAAGTAAAGGAGAACACGAAGTCTAGGAGTACTTGTTATTGTGTGTCTGGATCTAGTGAGTTGCGGTGCCTTGTCTAGTTATTCACCTCTTTTTGGAACTCAACTGTTGAGACTCGCTTATTTCTTCTGAAATTCTCTGGTCGGATTTTAGGGCAAAACTCTTGTTCGCATGAATCTACACTAGAACCTGAGTTACCACAAAAAGGCGGTGAAAATAAGCGGATTAAGAAGTCGACTATGGAAACTACGAAAGCGAAGAAAGAAATGTTCTCTTGAATAGCCACAAATTATTCCGTCCGAGAGACTAACTACACTGTTGGATGGGAAAAAAAGTACTAAAAGAAAACATTCTCGTTGGAAAATATTTCAACAGGCGAATTCAGGATGTGTTAAATATACTCAAGTTTGTATTACATCCAACATTAAGACACACGTTTCAAACAAATTGAATTAGGAAACGTGTTAAATTGGATAAATGATATTGAAAAAACCTAAAGTCTTATTTTATGAAATAAGTGTTTTAGATATTATAAGATCTGTTTTGTAAGCTATTATAGATAACGTAAGAAGTTTTGGACACACGTTTTCACTTGTTTAAGCTTAGAACAAACAAAATATAACTCTCCATTTGTATATCTATAAACAACCATAATGCAACTGGAAGAAAGTGCTATAAAACGTGTGTTTGTCACCCATAATTTTATGAATTTTAGTGTTAAATATCATATATATCTATGTTTCAAATACGCATATAACTATTAGTTATATTTAAAGTCAGTGTATTTTTTTGGTTTCAAATATTCAATTGACAAGTAGAACATGACAACAACGACACATTTTGAAATTGTAACTGTTAGATAGAAAAATTAATATATTACAACACTACGTTCATTAGCGTTTACGTAATTACTGGTTTGTTGACAGAAAAACAAATAATATGAGGGCTCTAAGGTCTCAATATTTGGAAAAATGCAAAAGTACTTAATATAATATTTATTTAAACTCAAATTACAGATATTTATCTTCGTAAGCTACTTCCAGAATGATAATGTAAAGAAAAGGAAAAAAAATAAAAGGGCCTTTTTAACCCTCTTATTGTAGAGAAAATGCAGAATATAATTACACTAAGCTTAAGTATAAGTTAAATCCAAAATAAACAAAAAACACAACTTTACTTACAAGACAAAAGATAATTTAGGTATGTTATTTTATCAACAGGCCATTGTTATTAGTAATATTACTTTGCGAAGAAAAACCATCCGTACTGAACAAATGATATAAGAGCAGACTTGTTTTGATAAGTTTTGTGTAATAACATATAAATTCCATTTGATTTCTATACTCCATGGTTTGTTGTCGTCCATAGACTATAGATTGCTAGAGTAAAGGAAGGAAATGGTGGCAATTTTTCTCTGTCATCCGCTGTATAGTTAAACACGACAGAAATATATGAAAAAAAGTCTTACGGTAGTTAATAATGTAATTTCAAGATACAATATAACTATGCTTTTGAATACTTGTCAACGCAATATGTTTCAGTTTTCGGGCATATATCATACAGTCCAGAGAGTTTATGAATGAAATGGCATAAAAGCAGGGAATAAAAAATGATCGTGACCTAGCCCTCAAATATAAAAGAAATACTACCATCCACTGATATCAAATGAACCCTCACTGTTAGGTCACGGTCAGTGACAAGTAATAGTAAGATCATATTTCATTTTTATTCACTAAATTTTTTAACAAAAGCCTCGAGCGCTCTGTCACGTGAAACCGGTAGAGGAGTATATTTTGTTTATTCACCGTTGTTTACTAGCTCGAGAGTATTGTACGTCCAAAATGAACAAGATCAAACCAAACAAAACAAAATGCTCAGGAAAGCTTGCTTAACGTTTCCTCATGCACAAAATATGGCCTGCTTTATGACATGAATGAGCTTGTATATCTTTCTTGTTCTTGAATTAGGAACAGTTGCATCTAGAAACGCATACATACAATTTTATC
>NW_013665998.1:324992-333422 GCF_000517525.1 Limulus polyphemus | reverse complement strand
CCAAACAAAACAAAATGCTCAGGAAAGCTTGCTTAACGTTTCCTCATGCACAAAATATGGCCTGCTTTACTGACATGAATGAGCTTGTATATCTTTCTTGTTCTTGAATTAGGAACAGTTGCATCTAGAAACGCATACATACAATTTTATCATCCTTTTAAGCCTCACGATATGGAAACTTATATTTTAGTTTACTCGAGGCAATGTGTATTGGTTTTCAAACTTCCAACGCTAAAATATGGGGTAAAAAAACGAAAATAGCTAGCCCATTGTGTGGTTTTGCCCTAAACAAACTTTTATTTCAGTTACGTATTTTTTTTTTAAATTGGGTGAAACTAAAATTAGTTTATATCTGTGATGTATTTATAATGTAAAATTGTTTTTTTACATTAAGTTTAGGTAAAAATAAGAATAGGGCAAAACAATATAATTGTTCTAAAACTTTTTTTTTACTATGACGCACCTCATCGTTGAGAATTTTGAAAGAATAAAAATCATTAACATTTTTTTCATTCAAAACTGAAACAAAACGGGTGTGAAATTGATATTTGTCTTAATGTATTGCTGTTTTAACATAAACGTTAAAAATAAGTTTTAAGTTTGAGGCCCAATTGCTTCTTCGGTTTTTATCCATTTTCATTCCCAAACCGATAATTATGATGAAATATGCATTATCCAATGTAGAAACTAGTAGCAGTCGATAATGAGACCAATCTTCCTCGAAGACCAACAAATTTAATATTATTTCCCAGAACTATTAATAAATGGTATGTAAGTTACATAATATTTTTGATGACTTTTAGGTATTAAGAAACATGATGTAGAAAGTTATAGGCAGTTCATCTATTCAACTCTGGAATGTTTTTATTATTGCTGATGGAAATGTTCTACATTGTATTTTGTACCATCGAATGAGGAAAAAAACTTAATTTTTCTATTTCATAATCTTATTGCATCAAACTCAGTAATTGTAATTACAGTATATGCGTTAACATATTTCTTCCCTGTTGAACTGACCAAAGATGATAGAAATTCTGAAAAATATATATACATATAGATAGAACCAAAATATCTAGACAATTAACTTGGAATTTTGGATTTCCATGTGCTTTTCTGTATTCCTTGCTTTTCTGATATGGTCCAGTAGCTCAGTGGTATGTCCGAGGATTTACAACGCTAGAAACCGGGTTTCAATACCCGTGGTGACCAGAGCACTGTTATATCCGTTGTGTAGTTTTGTGCTTAACTACAAACTAACATGGTTAACAGAATAATGCTTGGAGACGGCTTGAATGGGTACTGAAGAAAAACTTTAATATAAGTTTAACATAACAGCAAATGTACAACGTTTCGACAAGGTTTTGTCATCATCAGGTGAACAGAAATATCTGTCATGTAAAACTGCACATATCACAGGAATAGTAAGGTAATTTGGTAGATTTATTTTATGCTTATACAATTATTTCTCTTTCCAGGTACTATACACTTTCATAACTTAGTGAGTCTGTTTCATTCTCTGGAAATGACCATGAATTTGCTTTCACAATGTAAGTTCCTTTTTTTTGTGAAATACTGTGTTGTTTTTAGTGTTGCCTTCATACACAAAAAATAGAAGTTAACAGTTTTTATATGAGTAAACGTTTTTAAATCTGTTACCAGAGTCATTTTATAGTAAATAGGCGCATAGTTTGGTGTGACTGATGAAAGAACAATAAAGAAAAGCGATATTAGCATGTCATCTATTTTTGTAAAAAATATTTTCAATATTAACAACACCTTATACGTACGTGTGCTAAATGGCCAGGTTACAGATCCGTAGGTATAATCATCCCTAATTTTGAGCTACTGATGGCCAGAGAGACGTCGGTCAACCAGTAACACCCACTAAATACGCAGCCCGATGTGTTAAACACTAATCCACGCCAGATTCTTCTGTTAAATACATTGATCGATCGGTACAAGAATATATTGTGAGAGCAATACACATGGCTTCATATCAAAATGAAAACTATTTATTAAAGATAAAAAAACGTCATCAGAGCTTTTCCTAACTGTATTGGTCCGGCATGGTTAGGGGCGCTTGACCACGCAATCTGAGGGTCGCGGATTCGAATTCCCGTCCCACCAAACATGCTCGCCCTTATAATGTGACGGTCAATCCCACTATTTGTTGATAAAAGAGTAGCCCAAGAGTTGGCGGTGGGTGATGATGACTAGCTGCCTTCCCTCTAGTCTTTTACAGCCAGCTTAGAGACGGTTAGCGCAGATAGCCCTCGTTTAGCTTTGGGCAAAATTCAAACCAAACCTAAGTGTATTTTATAAAAATTGCTCAAAATCGTTCCACACTAATTAATAGATTGCGTGCTAAAGATTGCGTACATAGTAAGTAATAGATGAAATATAATTCTCCATTTGTATGTCTATAAATAATTATAAAGTAACTGGAAGAAAAATGCCAAGAAACGTGTCTTTGTCACCCATAATTTTAGGAATTTTAGTGTTAAAGATTATATATATCTATGTTTCAAATATGCATATGACTATTAAAATTTAAGTCAGTGTATTTCTTTAAAAGTTTGTTTCATTTTGCCAAGAACGGAATAGCTTTAAAAACATCGAGAAATTTTCTAATGGAAGTTATGCCTATATTAAATCTATATTTGCCTAGTAGCTAATTTGTAAGAAGTTTCCTGTGAACACAAAGTATTTTGAAGCGTATTGGCATTGGTTGTTATTGCTATATATATTTTTTTATCGTATTGAATATTTAGTTTGAGGGAAAAAACATGATTCTATTGGATCATGTAGATTCTTTTTGCTGTAGTTTCAAAAATAGATAGAAACAGGATCAGCTAATGTTTGAATATCTTACTGACGTTTTCATAATCTTCCTGATTTTCAGAACGATGGTGAGATATTATTATTTCGAATGCAAATATCAGTTAATTCTGCTTTGCCGAAGGCATTAAAAGCTGTTAATAGTTTTACTTTTCTTTCATATGATTAGTACAAAAGTTCCATATTTCAAGGAAATGGGTTAGTTAAAGTATGTTCTGCCATTTGTATGTGAGAGTAAGTTTAATACGAATACAGACAGACATACACACACAGAGTCGTACATGAAAAGAGCAAGTAAATAATTAAGATTCGAGAGTTACACAGATATGCTCTTACCAGAGTCACTATTAAGTTTCGAACAAACAAAAATTTATGTTTAACAATAAAATCAAATACATCTTAAATACTGAAGTATAAATACATAAAATACGTAAGAGGAAACGAAAAATATTAAACGTTTCAAAATCATTAGTAATATAATCTAGTTTCACTTTCTAAATATGTTTGCAGTATCCAATGTCTATTTATATAACTACGAGTCTTTAGCTGCTTTTGTATACTTATTCATCATGGAATATATATCTTTCTTAAGCGCCAGTAGCTTTGTTATTCACTTTTGTTCTTCTAGGATGAAAATAACAGTTTTTTCGATAAGAAGTGAAACCTTTGTCATCAGAGTAAACGCAACCAGTGTTCCATGAATTGATCAGCTGTCCTTTGGCTCGTTTACTCAACGCCCCACTGAGAGATATATGTTTGATAAACCATGAATAGAACTCCTGAACTACCACAAACATTGATCTCTAGACTTGATTCCGCTGACCATTGTCCATCCTAAGCTTGTTCTATATGACAATAGGTCACCGTAGCGTGTGGAGAAAATGTGTGTGGTCATCCATAACGACCTTTCACGTCAGGTTATAAAGAAAAATTTAGGGTTTGTGTCCGTCATTTTTCTTTTAGTTGCAGAGTTTATCTCTCGAAGAATAGTCAAGCCCTTCAATTACAACTGAAAAATTTTGCTTAGAAAGACGTGGTCAGTTAAACATCAATGGGAGATTGTGTTCACACCAACAACATCAAGAGACTAGAATTATTCAGAAAACTTTGTTTTTATACTGAATTATATATATATATATACACAAAGTCATTAGAACGATTCCATTTTTCAATCTTATTTTTGTCTGAGATTTCATGTACAATTAACAAAGCCTTTAAAACAAACATTTTTATCAGAGCCTTAACAATATAGCATTTACCTATCTATCATTCCGCTTGCCCGTCTATCTACCTATTTATGTGTATTGTTTTTTCTATCACTGAAACAATAAAATGGTATCGATTTCGTAGTTTTATAGCATTTATTAGCTTACAATCTCTATTACTTCACCCTTATTCTAGGCCGGATGTGGCCCAGTGGTTAACATACAGGAGTGTGTTTAAGAGTCGATGGTTTGCGTCCCGTTCTCCCATAAAAAAATCGAACACTGCACTTTGGGGCCGTGATGCGTTATAAGAGTGATAGTCAAGTCCCATTATTGGATTTAAATAGTCCAAGAATTCGCTGTAAGTGCTGGTGACTAGCCACCTTCCCTCTAATTTATTAGTTAGAAATTAGGGACGGCTACAGCATATAGCCCTTGTTTAGCTTTACGCGAATATCCGGAAACTAGCATTTCACCCACATACATTTAACTCATTAGCAGAATATATTTAGCATACAACATCCAGATCTGGAATATATATATACAATATTAAACACTCCAAAAATATATCGTGGATTAGCTTGATGGTTATATCATGATCTGATATGAAGAGGAATTTAATATTTTATGCATAATGTTTTCTACACAAAGTGAGTGCATTAATAAGTTTAATTGAAGGTTATATTCAAGTCGGGCCAAGCTTGATCTTTAATATATGGTCTAAGGTTTGAGACACAATATGCCGTTGAACATGATTTACACTTTAAGCTGCTAGGATGTATAACTGTGACAGCCAATCCCACTGTTTCATTGATAGTAGTTACTGAATGGTTGCCCTTCCTTTGGTCACTAGTTCTAAATTAGGAATAGCTATGCCATATCCCTTGATCCATGTGTCGTTCAGGTTGAAAATATCAAATAACATTAATTTATTCCCTAAAGAAAAGAACTTCATAGCCTCACAAGTGAACTAAGGCTGGCTCTTTCACATATGTACTTGTAAAAAGTAAGATCTGTCTTCCACGGATCATTGTCCAATAAGTTTTTTGTTCAGTATCAGAACTCATCAGTTGGGATGAACGATAGAACCTAAAGCTTCTGCGAAGCTCTACTTAAATATACAGGAAAATACTTTCAAAGTTACTAAGTGTTAAAAAAAATAGGTCAAATGTTTTGATAACATTCTCAAGTTCTGATATTGAACGAGAAACCTCTTTTGAATAACTTGTAAGAAATAAAAGATAAATTGGAATGCTATTTTTACAAGCTTTTATTTTGAATCCGAAATGGACAAAATGGGAAGTGTCTTGTAGGAAACAAATGATAGATATGAAACGCTATTTTTTACACATCTGAGATTTTGATTTGCAGGGAAAAGTTAAGAGGAATGTGAAAAAACATCTGCAGTTAACTTTTTTATAGTGAAATAAATCCGATTTTTGATATCTAATGGTTAAGTGACATTAAATATAAAATAATCTTATCTTACTCATTATTTGCAATATTTTCGTTTTTAATATTGTTGTTTTATACGTTTCCAGATATAATATACACTTTTTTTTAAAATATGTTTCAGAGACTACTGAAAAGATACCGTACAAATGGTTTAGTCGAGATTAACAGAACCCATTAAACTGGCATTAGCATGAAACGGTAATTCTTCACCTAGGACTAACTTTATAGTTCATACAACAAGGTACGCGCACATATGCGTCTGGAAAACATTCGGCCGCGTTTCATAGGTTTACGAATCCTTACCAGTTAAGTCTAGCCATGAGGAGGAGGAGAAAGGGTGGGCAAAAGGTTATAACGGAGCTGAAGGAAAAAAGCAGGTGTTCTTCCACTGCTATTGCAATGGCACGAGAAAGGCGCGTGCCAGCACATGGCTCAGACTATATTTATTTACTGGGTCTGTAGCATCTGTCGGAATATGGCATATGTACAGAGCTAACACCCAGCTTATCAGATCCTTATTTCGTGATAGGAGAATAAAAGAACTGGGATTATGGATTGGATTTTTCTTTGCGAAATAGTTTGTGACTTTACCGAACTGGCTGAAAACCCTCTCTCTCTTAGTTTCAATAAAACATTTTAAGTGTTTATACCTCGTATATAATTTAAATGAGAAACGCGGAGATCCTTTAGAATATCTTTCAGCTGGCTACAAATATATAACAGATACATTAAATAAATTCCATTAGAACTACCCACCTTTCAGTTATCAAAATAAATATAAATTTATGAACAAATATATTCAATATTAAAAATACTCGTACTTATATATACATATATCATACGTAAGAATAAGCATAATTTTACAATTCAAATTTCACTTTCTGTGAATAGATTTCGTACAACAACTTGTTTTTGTTTTCAAGAAAGAAAGGATAAGACAAGTTGTTGTCTCATATATAAAACATATATATATGATTTCTAATTGCAATGACTCTTCTTGTAAACAGTAGCCCTTTCTTCTCTTTGTTATATATTTTCTATATTACATAGATTTTCCGCTTCTAGTCAGCTTCGAGAGTACGATGCTTACACAAAACCTATTGAATTTTAAAATAATAAATGTATGTATTTATCATCTTATCTATAAGCCACAGAATAGAACGCGGTTTTTGAAGTCCGTACTTTTTTCCTCGTTGCGTAACAGCAAATTGAATGCCAAAAAAATCATTTTCTCAGGTTATTGCGATGATCACCAGGATATATTTACTTATAATCTTGGTGATGTAGTACATGATTTGAACGTTTGCTTTTCATATTCTATAGGAATAGCGAGTTATCCTTTGAATACCCCTACAACAATAAGGAACTGAACAAATTTTTTAGAAATAGTAACGTTTAAATTTGTAATTAATCACAAATGATCTTCATAACATTTACACTCGGTAAGTATTATCGCTATAATTCTGTACTTATAGTAGCTTTTGATTACATTCTCTTGATATATACAAGGATAATCTAGTTTTGTGAATGTGAACACAGCGTATTTTCTATGGTTAATATTACAGTGGCATTTCGAAATAATGTATGTTGCAAATTTGGTCCTACAATTATGGTTCGTAAAGAATGACCTTGACTATAATGGTGTAAATGTAGCATTGTTGAGTGTACAAGGCTAGCAAATATGATCAGGTACCCAGTGGATGATATTTATATCATTACATTACCTTCAACAGCTTGCACTGTTGGAAGAACACAAGAAGGGTCAAGGGCTAAAAGTGGTTTACTAGCATTACACGAAGTAAAGATAAAACGTACGTGAGTCATGAGACTACATCATATGGTTTTAATAGTTCACTATTCCATCCCATTGAAGCTGTAATGCTTTCTTATTTGCATATGATATTTAAATAAAATGGACAGTTTTTTTCTTCTCTTCCATATGACAGTATTTTCTTCACTTCCATATGATAGTTTTTGTTAGCATTTTTACACGGTACAACTGGAGTTAGTAGAATCACGTTGAAGAAATTATTTATCTAGAATGATGTTCATTCTCTGTTGATCTTTACGATATATATATTTCTGGGAATATATAATCATACGGCGAGATTGATGTACTGAGTAGAGTCAAAGGGCACTACACCTAAAAACAAAGATATATATCACCGTTCTTCATTCAAGAAGTAAAATTTGTAGTGTAGAGCGTTTAAAACAGCACATGGATCTCCTATCATACTCTGAAGAAACCAGACTCACAGTGATCCCGCAAATGGGTCTAATAACTAATAACATACCCTGAAGAAACCAGACTCACAGTAATCCCGCAAATGGGTTTAATAATATACCCTGAAGAAATCAGACTCACAGTAATCCCGCAAATGGGTTTAATAATATACCCTAAAGAAACCAGACTCATAGTAATACCACAAATGGGTCTAATAACTAATAACATACCCTGAAGGATCCAGACTCACAGTAATCGCGCACATGGGTCAAATAACTAATAACATACCCTGAAGAAACCAGACTCACGGTAATCCCGCAAATGGGTTTAATAATATACCCTGAAGAAACCAGACTCATAGTAATACCACAAATGGGTCTAATAACTAATAACATACCCTGAAGGATCCAGACTCACAGTGATCCCGCAAATGGGTCTAATAACTAATAACATACCCTGAAGAAACCAGACTCACAATAAGCCTGGAAATGGGTTTAATAACGTAACCTGAAGAAACCATTCTCATAGTAATCCTGCAAATGGGTCTAATAACATACCCAGAAGAAACCAGACTCAGAGTGGTCCCGCACGACCTCATATACATACTAATCAATTTCCTCAGTGCAACACTACAGTAGTATGTACCTTTGGTATGAATATACACTGAGTGGTCACAAGTAAATATACACCTAATTTTTCGTCATTTAA
>NW_013665998.1:322781-323992 GCF_000517525.1 Limulus polyphemus | reverse complement strand
GTGTACACGGTCTTGGAAGCCAGATCTTTGAAAATATTGTAAAAATGAGTAATTAATGAGTAATTAAATTAAATTAAATGAGTAATGAGTAATTAAAAATGAGTAATTAATGTTTGATCTCACCACCTTTTACAAAAGCTTGTTATAAAGAAACTTGCATTTTCGAGCAGTGGTGTGAAATCATCGCAATCGGCTGCCATGCTTTCTTATTTGCATCTGATATTTAAAAAAAAGTGATTTTTTCCTCTGACATATGACAGTTTTTGTAAGTAATTTACATGGTACAATTGGAGATAATCGAATCCAGTTGAATGAATTATTCATCTAGAATTCAGTTTATTCTCTGATGTTAAATTGCCTTTCACTTGTTCAGTCACCAAAGGCACAGTTTTCCATAATAACAGCTATATTTTTTCTATTGCCTCTGTTTCTACTATCATGCCGTTTCAACGTGATGTGGATACTTTCCTTATAGATTAATCATAATATGACTATCTCTCCGTATTTATAGGAGTAAGTAAATTAGTTGACACATTATGTAATCAGTCTATGTAAATGGCGAGTTTTATAAGTTTGTTATTTGTATTTGTGAGTGTATAGAAGAGTCCTAATAAAATAATCTGTCAGTACAAAAGATCATTGTTCAGTAAAAACATGAGAGATCAGTTTATTGATTTCTCCTAGTGCTGGTAATTTTTGCTCCTGGAACTAAATGGAACAAAGTTAAACCATTATTCCATATACGTGGCCTTTGATAATTTATTGAATATGAAGACTGCATTTATGAAAAGGTAAAATATGATATTACTGATCAGAAAGCATGGGTCACAATGGCATTTCCTTTGTTTTTGCTGTGAATGTCAATTTAGCTGAAGGTCAGAGGCGTTAGGGTGATACATTAAAGTAATAAGCTGCATTTGTTAATCTAACATGTAGATCGAAAATTTGAATGCCTTCTTTCATAAACAAAAGGAATTATATATTATTGACGACCTATAAACATATTCTTAGATGTATAAACCTCTCAATTTGGTGTAAATTTAAACTATCTCTTTCTTCTCGTTGTGCTTGGCATGGCCAGGTGGTTAGGGCGCTCGACTCGCAAACTACGGGTCGCGAGATCGAATCCCAGTCCCACCAAACATGCTCGCCCTTTCAGCCGTGGGGGTGTTAAAATGATACGGTCAATCCCACTATTCGTTGGTAAAAAT
>NW_013665998.1:263036-321920 GCF_000517525.1 Limulus polyphemus | reverse complement strand
TTATGAATTAATTTTCTAAGTTTATTTATCGTTAGTTATCCATCCATGTGGTTTATGAATTAATTTTCTAAGTTTATTTATCTTTAGTTATCCATCCATGTGGTTTATGAATTAATTTTCTAAGTTTATTTATCTTTAGTTATCCATCCATGCGGTTTATGAATTACTCTTCTAAGTTTATTTATCTTTAGTTATCCATCCATGTGGTTTATGAATTAATTTTCTAAGTTTATTTATCTTTAGTTATCCATCCATGTGGTTTATGAATTACTTTTCTAAGTTTATTTATCTTTAGTTATCCATCCATGTGGTTTATGAATTACTTTTCTAAGTTTATTTACTCTCTTAATTTTAAGTTGTAATCCGCTCCACTTTACGTGAAAATTATAATTCTCAATCCAAAATTTTTATTTATATCTGTAAGTAAATAATTTTCTTTTGTAAATGAAGCCATGTCATTTGTTTTATAGAAAGTGCTTCATCACTTTAATTCCTCACATTCACTAACTCAAATCTTTAAACCTTATTTTATGAAGTCAATTCACCCTTTTGCTGCTTATTCCTTAGCCAGGAATACTGCTTTAGTATGGACAGAAAAGTGCATTACTTCCCAACAATACCATATTGATGATCACCCTACCACGTTTTTCTCACTTTGTTGTCATCGCCTGTGTGAGTGAACTGACTCAATTCAACTTAAGAATCATTTAGTTCAAATCATTATAAGATATGAAACTGCCCTTGTAGTATTTCCCAGTCATTCTTCAATGTTCCATTAGCTGATTTGATCACGACCATCTGAATATGGAACGCGTATGGTATTCAAACACATACTTTGCATTTATTGCTTTCTTTAGTTAGTCAGTTCATGTTCACCAATATTATTTAAAAATGTGTCATCCATACACACTTGTGTAGTTTTAAAAATGGAATATTGGTCAAGGAACATGACTACATTCTATGGTACCAAGTGTGCTTTCACGTGGGAAAGATTGCTGTAAAGTAAAACACACTATACTAAGATAAGGAATGATATTATCTACTGGTGGGTTAGGTGATAGTGAGGGGCTTAAGTAATAGTATCAAATCTCGAAGAAACTGTGGTGTCTCTAAACACTCCAATATTTTTAGGGCTTAAAGATAGCTTTTTACTCTTTGTTATAGTTTCAGTGTTTCTTGATAATAATTCTTATATTTGTCTTAAACTTTAAATTGTGTAATGAAAATATTTGTATAGTGTAGAATGATTCATACCAACTAGTCGTAACATGTTCGAGAAAAATAATATTTGAAAGAATAAATGTGAGCACCTCAAAAACGCACATGTTAAGTTACTCCTTCACTGTATACATTATATTGAACCTTATATTATTAAAATACAATAAAAAACCAGCTAAAAATAACAGTTTACTAAAAGGGCACTATAATTTATAATTATAGTGTAACCTAAATTATAATTCAATTATTATTAGTTAGATTATAATCTATAATTTAGTACGACTAAAAAGTGACAACCTGTAAGCACGTTCCCTTTATGGAAATACATTAAAATGCTTCTTAGCACATTTTCCTGATTCATTACTGAAATACAGGGTGTCCGAGAACTAAGGGATGGATAACAAATTTAAACCACCACAAGATAGGAACAGTTACACACTCGCGATTTGTGGTGGATGACGTACACATTTATTTGATTTTTGTTATAATAAGTGTAATCACGTATTACACATGCGCGGTCACGAAATAACATAACTAACAAACATGGCGACATAACAGGTTATGAGCATCATTTGGTTAGCTGAGATGAAATCGCCTGTTTTAGTGCAAAGACAATATCTTAGTATATGTGGAAAAGATCCAACATTTAAACGTTCAGGAAGTGGTATTAACAGTTTCAAAAGTCAGAGAGCGTGTTACACATGAAAGGAACCTCCATGGACCGATAACCTGGACAGTACTGTAGTCAGACATCACTCGTCTTGGCAAAAGTAATTGATCTGGGGACATTACATCATGAAAGGAACCTCCATGGACCGATATCCTGGAAGTACTTTAGTCAGACATCACTCGTCTTGTCAAAATGAATTGATCTGGGGACATTACGTCATGAAAGGAACTTCTATGGACCGATATCCTGGACAGTACGGTCGTCAGACATCACTCCTCTTGACAAAAGTAATTGATCTGGGGACATTACATCATGAAAGGAACTTCTATGGACCGATATCCTGGACAGTACGGTCGTCAGACATCACTCCTCTCGACAAAAGTAATTGGTCTGTGGTTATTACATGAACGAATCACTGATGCAATAGTTACTATGACGCCCGATCTTTTAGCCAAGATAAGAATGGTAATCGAATATCGACTCGGTATCTTAAGGATTACAAGCTGAAGACACGTAGAGATGTACTAATGACAAATGATATGCGTTAAAAAACTGCATACATATGCTCTTCCCCCACCACACGGAAAAAACAATAAAAAACGTAAGTTTTTAACTGTTACTGTATTGTCGTGGTTTAAGTTTGTAATACGTCAATTTATTTTCGGACACCCTGTATAATCTATTAGCAGTGATTTATAATTATTCTGAAGAATTTGACATTTACAAATACCAAGATATAATTATAATTTATTCTAACAACAACCAGCACTTCTGGATTTATTGTGGTTGCTCAAAATTAAATCCTTTAATCTTTTCGAATATTTAATCAAGCCTTAAATAGCCTCAGAATATCAGTAAAACGTAAGAAAACTTTAACGGATAGTGTAATTTCTATCTATGATATTAATAATCTAGCTTTCTCTAATAAATCGTGAATGATTCTATATTTTAAATAATAAAACTCTTTATGTGATTGAAACGAACCAACTTATCTTACTGAGATCGTCAGATGTTTGTTTGTAGTTATGCACAAAGCTACACAATGGGCTATCTGTGCTCCTTCCACCATGAGTATCGAAACCTGGTTTCTAGCGTTGTAAGTCCGCAGACATACCCCTGTGCCACTAGGGGCTCGTCAGATATAAGATTTATTTTGACAAAATATTTTTATACGAACAAAATTAAATTGTAAATTAATGGTATGAAATATACGACTGAATAGATTTATTAAAAGTTTTTTATAAAAATAAATCATATATGATTATCAAAATGTCTCTAAGATTCGACAAAATCTCGAAATTATATGTTTTTGTCAAATCTATGTTTAACCGCTAGAGGGTATGAATTGGTACTTCGCCAAGGTGGTCTTCTCATCTCTAATTATATTAGAATCTAATTACACCTGGACATAGTAACAAAAAGAAAACCTTGACAATATAATTACGATAGTAAGTAGCATCTATGAATTCTAATATGTTCCGTCCTAGGTTTTCAAAGTGTACAAAAAAAGAGTTTAACTACCTGTAACGTATGTAAAAAGAGACGTATCATGCTTATTATGAGTTAGAAGTACTTGCAAGTTTCAGAGGGTCGGTTAAGTGGACAACCCAGCCCGCATATCCTGCGGAAACACAATCTTGAAATCCACTCCGGCATATTATCCTTCACCATATAACTACGTATTATAGATAGAAATATGTGTATTAGTAGCAAGCAACCGATTAATGTGTTTTTAATCATCATGGATTTAGAACTTCTTTAGAATAATAGTTTATTGACCAATGGGAATATAGTTGATAATCGCGCATTAAAATGAAACGAAAGTATCCTTCTCATATAGCCATTTTATTGAATATTTGGTAATATATATTTACGTACACATATATATATGTATATATATATATATATTAGTTATTAAAATCACACTTTTTCTAGCATTTTACACTACCAAAAATCTAAACCTAACTAAGATATTTAGTTGTCAAGTTTTAATGTTCAATCGATTGTAAACTTTTCATGCAATGGCATAAATGTTTTTTTATCAGGGTGGGGGATGTTTTATATCAGAGTGGGGGATGTTTTTTATCAGGGGGGGACAGGCTAGTTAAGATTGTTGAAATTTTGATCCAGCATAATTTTTTTTTGTTTTTCAAATGAACAGATATTTTATTTTTTCACTAGAAATGTTATGCTTGTTTTATGAAATAATCATTCATGGAGCTACCCCTCATGGGGATATTGTTACAGTTTTAATTTTTTGCATTATGAATAATAAAACTTCAAAACATCAGATCGGTTTCTATTTGTTCTGTTCTGCTTAGTATTAAAGTAGTCTTCCACCGAAAGGTATAATTTCATCTGGATTTCGATTCTGAAACGAAATTTCTTTAGTAAATGTTCTATGATACAGAAATTAATGTAAATGGAACCTGTTTTCAATGATCCCTTTGAATGTACAGCTACATAACCTCCTATACCGTCACTTTATGTAGGAAATGGCATGTATATTTTAATTTTCCTTCAGGGTTGTTTTGGTAGAGTGTTTGTCATTGTAGATTAGTTTTCTTTATGGACCTCCCTCTGTCTAAAGACCTAAAGAAGAATTTAGCATAGAGTTTGAAACATCGTCATTTCAACCAAACTTTATGCAGGAGATGATCCACAAAAAAACATTCTACAATGTATATTTTAGTATTGTATGTTATATTACTTTTAAATTTTACAACAGTAGGGGAAGGAAATGAGATTCCTCTATAAGAGTAAATATGTAACAAAACTTAGTTATTTATTTTTTGTCATTTAACTTGAGAACTTAAATGTAACAAGCGTCACGAAAAACAAGTCTGTTTTGGGCTATCATCCGTCGCTTTCCCTTTTCAAGCTGCATGTGATTTTTTTTATTCAACGTAATTTAATAATTTGGACTTATTTACTCAGCTTGAACTGACTTGCGTTTTTAACTT
Source organism: Limulus polyphemus (assembly GCF_000517525.1). Lineage (NCBI taxonomy): Eukaryota > Metazoa > Arthropoda > Merostomata > Xiphosura > Limulidae > Limulus > Limulus polyphemus. Next base: position 317,069 of record NW_013665998.1, on the reverse strand, counting down.
GAGAAACCCGATAACCTGGGCGCTTTCAATTATAAGGCAGACCTCCCTTCTTGGCCCGGCATGGCCAGGTGGTTAGGGCACTCGACTCGCAATCTGAGGGTTGCGGTTTCGAATCCCCGTCACAGAACATGCTCATCTTTCAGACGTGACGGCGTTATAATGTGATGGTCAATCCTACTATTCGTTGGTAAAAGGGTAGTCCAAAAGTAGGCTAGTTGCATTCCCTGTAGTCTATCACCGTTAAATTAGGGACTGCTAGCGCAGATAGCTGTCGACTAGCTTTGCGCGAAATCCAAACCAAACACAGTTAAACCTGTTTCACAGGCGAAACTTGTATTCATATTTCTTGGATAGGATATTTTGAAGCATAATTTCACTAGGCGGGAAAGTGAGTTATATTGAAAACATTGTGGTTTTTCATAACACTTTGTGTGAGATAACTATCTAATAAGATAAAGTGAATTAAGTAACTTTATTTATATAGAAGGTTGGTAAAACCTATAAGCACATTTTTATCGTTTCTTTGAGCCTTGAGGGCGAAGATGGTAACGTGTTGTATTCAAAGATAAATGAATACTAAGATAAGAAACAACAACATAACGGTTCCAATGCATTCACCAAAATGATTGATAAATAAAATCAGAAATAAAATAAAAGAAAGTATGTTTATACATTTATCAGTACCTGAATGAATGCGTGATCTCATGCGGACTGACTTGAATTTTGCTCATGCATATCGACATGTTAACTAGTTTGTTGCTGCAATCGTGGTCGTGTGGGGTACACGTGCAAAGATAGTTCTTGTGAAATCCAAACTATTATTCAAGTCTCTACAGCGAAACCATTCAGTCGTATAGAAAGCCAAGAGCTCCTGGCTATAAAGTGAAGAAAAAAAGCTTGTTGAGTTGAAGGCCACGGGAAGGATGAAATAGGAGCGGAGAATTATCAACAGGATAGGAAGACTGACCAGCAAGGGAGAAGATTTATGTGGACAAACCACTATATCTCGATGTCTTGTGCATCCAGCATGAAAAATTTATGAATTGGCCAAGTATATCGACCGTTGGTGCTTGTATTGACTTGGTTTAACGATGGCGCTTGTTGGGTCACTTCAGAAAAAACATAAATTATGGGTTTTGTTGTGTTTGCTAAATTTAAAAATCGACTTGGAATAATTTTTTGAACACTCAGCTGCCTGAGAGAGATTTAATCATTGTTTTATCTGTTCCATCTTGCTGAAGAAGTTCCATACACATAGTTTTTTACAGATGTGAGTAGTGTTTGCCCGTGGTTGCAGTACGAGCAAAAGGAAATAAATACCTATAAATTGTATTGTCTTAAAATGTACTGTTGCAATCGTAAACGATAATGTTAATAAGATAAAAGGTTTATTAAATTACAGATAGGAGATGTCCTGACTTGTAGAATCATGCTAGCTGTTGTTAGTGTAAATATTTCAATGTAGTATCATCATTCATCATATATAACTTTGCATAAGTTCGATATGTATTTAAAAAAAAGAAATATCACACTGTCATCAATCACATGGAAAAAGTTTTCCACACTATTTGAAGATCAATATTTAGTACTCATTATTCATGTCTTGGTTATTGAAATATTTTATTTTTACTATTTAAACTAAGACATCGTGCATACAAGTTATTCTTTGTTAAGAGAAAAAACTATAATGAAGCCACACACTTACGTGTCTTAAGAAAATTTTGCGATGTTATTTAATTCAAAGAAAAATAATTGCAACGCATATCTAATCTCATTATGTTTGAACTTAATATTCACTGCGCTTCAACTTACTTTGAGAACTAGATTGTTACTTCAAAATGTCCACCTTCCTCGTGCTGTTGTTGTGTTAGTGCAAAGTTATACAATGGGCTATCTACTCTCTGTCCATCGTAGGGAATCGAGCCCTAGATTTTAGCTATGTAAGTCCGCAAACTTTTCACTGACCCACCGAGAGACCCACTTCTTTCGAGAAAGTGAGATGAAAAATTGTTATTTCTGGATTTTAATTCCAGTCTGCAATAATATCAACGTAGATTGAATCTACTTTTTTTCATTGCGACAAATAACTTGAATTAGTTGCTGGCGTGGGATCCAGATTCATTTCAAAATCACTCATAGCACACATATGTTTCATCTGGCTCCAAAAAAAAAATGGGAAAGAAGCCCTATTAGGTCAGAAACTAATCTGATTCCAAACAAATCAACGTTCAAGAGAAACCTTCCTCCTTGTTTATTCGGGATCAAATTCTAAAATACTCAGTAAACCTGTTATTTGGGTTTACATTAGTTTTTTGGTGAACTTTTTACAAAGTTTCTTTTGGAAATCTTCTATTCTTTCCCTAATAAGTTCTATTAACTATAAGTATTAAACAACCGAAAATACAGATTCTCATAATAATCATTCTGACTTCAAAGTCAGATGACTATTTTCGTCATATGAACAGATAAAAAATGATAATTATGGAGCTTATAATTTCCCATGATTTAACTCTGAGGGATGTAGCAGAGTAAACATTATTCCAAAATGTGAAAGATTATAATTTTAAATACAGAATGAGCAGCTGTGAGAAGATCACACAAACGATCATAGCTATCAGTTCAGTACATTCTACTCTGTGTACATTGTCATTTCAGACTTCATAACGAAAAAACTGAGAAAATGATGTTTATCAAGTGGAACTACACACATAACTACAACATTAATCAGTTATAACGGACAAATTCCTATTTATTATCATTTATATATTTAAATCACATTTATTACTGGCTTTTGATATTAGATATTTGTAACGATTTGACAAGGCTGTAGGAAGAAGTAAGGCCAGTCAGGCCATAACCCTCCCTCTCTTTCATGACATGTACAGCTACAATCTATGTATTAAAACTTGCTTCTTTTAATTCAATATACTGGGTTGTGTGTATGCAGTATTTGTGGTTAAAATAGCTCAAGATTCAATCTCATAGCATTAAATGTTAAAAAAAATATGGGGGAGCATGCCCCCATTGCCTTAGGAAGAAATTTTGGAGTGGTCAGGCCATTGCTACAGCTAAACAATGTGACACACGATATGTGCAAAGCATGCCATTTCTGGGGAGTCTGAAGGCATGCCCCCTGTTTTACGCAAGACAAAATGACTACGAAATTCCACCCTCTCAGATACAAAAGCAATTATTATATGTACTTCTTAACTTATTAAATTAGATTTTCTGTTTACTTTAAGATATAAGCATTAAAACTTGAGGCTCATTACTTTCATACTTCAGTCACTAAGTAATTCAATGTTTGTAATTGTTGAGCAATTCACCCATCTTTTGGTAACCTTTAATAAATAATATTTCATGTATACAATATTTTCTATTCAACCCCCCCCCCCTCCTCCCCCTCCATCTCCACATATATATAATGAGCCTGCATAGTTATTGTTCAGTGGAACGTTATTTTGTGACCAATTCTTCTGCGCTGCCATCTATCGGAGTGACGTTAAATAAGTACACTGAGATGAGTAAAAAAACAGGAAAATCAATACGATGATGAACCCTATGTGAATATTGAAAACCTCAATATTTACAAAACCACAATAATTATTTAACTTTAGAATTGTATTTGAATGGTTGATATATAGTTTATTATTAAGTTGGATTTTCATTATTTACCACATTATTTTTAATATTCAATGGCGTATCTTTCTAAAACATTACAATAGTGTATTCTTTTACATTCATGTAAAAACTTAAGGCTACATAAATTGATGATTAATATGAATTATCAAGGAAGATTCAGCTACAATATTATTATATTGTACCCTTATCACATTATTTTAATGTTTTTTCTGTTTGTTTTTCTTTTGTCCTAAGAAACTAATCATGACAACAATGGTATTGTTTTTTTTCTTCAACTTAACAATCATTACTTTCCTCCTATTGTAAAAATCTTCTCAGGAAGATCTATTTGAAAACATAGATATAAATAACGTATTTTGTCAGGTATAAAACGGTTTTCGTTATTTAACGTCTAGAATTTAAAAAATTACTGTAAGCATTTAAAATTTCTAGAAAGCCAATAAATCGCGATATCAGATAAAGATAGCAAGTTTCTAATGCAGCATCCATTGGTTCGAAGTGCTTTACTACTTATTCTGAACAATTAAAACCTGATCTGAGGGTAAGCAATGAACCAGATGTTTGTAGAACGATGTTTGACTTGAAGAGTAAAACAAAACTGTTATCAAAAGTCTTGTTGAAAAAGTCTTTAGGCATTCGTACAGCCCAAAAGCAGTCTGTGATACAGCAAAAGCCCTAGAATTTATCCTGTAAGGATCAAATAGTAGTCCAGAGCTTTTTCCAGTTTTATATGACTTAAATGTTCAGAGTTTTCCTCTTCATGACACTAATATCTGTATTAATATATATATATATATATCAGTTCAGTGAAATAAAACTTTGTTTTTAATTATTTTTATTTCGTTTATTTGCGTGTGTGTATTTTATTCGTAAAAACGATATATTATAATATATTAATGTATAGGTGTGTTCAGATAATGTGAGTGTGCGTATAATTACGTTTTTTGTTGGTGATACATTATCCTACGCAAGTTTTTTTTTTTCTAAACAATAAGGATCAATTGCCTAATGAATACTGTTCTTATAAACGCAATAATAAATAGCGTTAAAAACATATTTAATTACTAAAAAAATGATTTATCAACAGTAACGTCAGTTCGAGTTTTCAGTTGTATTCTACTCTTCAAGAAAATTAATTACTTTTACAATCCTACTTTCATTGTTATCAATCTGAGAAGCCATGTGCGTATCCAGTTGTCGCTAAGACCGACCTAAACTAAGCCTGAAATCTGATAGTTTTATTCGTCAATAGCTATTTAGTTAAATAAGATATTACCATCACCTTGTTACGATTATAATCGACCAAATAAAAGTATAATGAAGCACACAGAGATAATGTAAATGACAGTCGAATCTATCTTAAGGAGTTTTCTCTTTGCCGACTGCGTTTTATAGAAATGTCACATTGTCCCATTCTTTTAGGTCGTGGGTATTGTGAGAAAAAAGCACGTGACCATAGTTTTGCCTTGAGCTAATGCTGTACTCTGGCATTACAAGGCACGCGCCAAACACGTTCTACCGCTCATTTATTGGCGAAGAACAGAAAACTTATAACTGGAGGCGGAGCTTTCTATTCTTGACGTCCCTTAGAGTATTTGAGTAGGAGGGTTTATTCTTTCCTTGCTGCTATTGGGTATTTTAGTAAAAACTGTTGTGAGCGGGATTCAGTGATAGACCCAGGCTTCAATACTTACACTTCAAACACGTCGAGGCAGGAGTAAGATTTTGCATTTTAAGGCAAGGCAGTGTTCCTTTAACCATATGATTATCCAGATGTTGAAGTTACATTTCTGCTAGTGAGTTTTAACGTAGACATTTTAGAAGTTATACAACTTTATTTGATTCAATGGAGCACTGTAGAATGGAAGGAAGTTACGAAATGTTTGGAGTAATACCGATCACTAACGTCCCCTTTGGAAGCCCGTTAACAAGCTCTCAATCCGCTTCTCGAGGCCTGTCTGAAGTGGATAGGTTACCAGCACGTTGGTCTTCAGTGCACGAATACAGTTACTGTTCGTCACATAATCGCCCGAGCGTTATGGCAAGGAGAAACGAACGCGAGCGAAACCGCGTGCGCCTCGTGAACCGAGGATTTGCAACGCTACGCCAGCACGTGCCCGGTGGCGCTACAAAGAAGAAAATGAGTAAAGTGGAAACGCTACGCTCGGCGGTAGAGTACATTAAACGACTACAACAACTTCTCACGGAAGACGACGAGAATCGCACTTCTCCAAATATTAAACACGAAACAGAGACTATATCCGTGTTTCATGGCTACCACGAAATGCAGTCTCCGGCACCTAGCAACGTGAGTTCATTCTTTCCGTCCTCATCGACGTCATCACCCACTTCTGACGGAATGATTGTTCCCTCTAAAGCAGAAAGTTCCTTGATAAGATCCCCCGTCTCTGATTTGTCTTCTCCACGAACTCTAACAGACTATGTAAACTTAGATGGGGATGAACTATTGGACATGGCATGGTTATAGAGCGCGTGTATGCTATGCTTACTGGTAAGACTTCAAGCAAACACTTGTATCTATGTGTAAAAGTAAGAAAAATGTGTACAGTTAAGGTCATTCATGTTGTTCTGCAGTTTAAATTTAATATTTAATCGTTAAATCTCCAAGTAATAAAAATTGCATACTTTATACTTATAGTTCGTGCTGTTAAATGTGTAAAATCTAGCTTTTAGGCGATGTTAAAATTGTTTTTTTAGAACAAAAATGTCATTGTAAAAATTGGTGTTTCTTCTTTCATTGTATAAATGTAAATACTAAACACGAACACGATAGTGTTTATTCAATACGTTTACGTTCACTTCTCGAAAAATTCCAGTTGTCGTTCTTGCTTTTCTACCTTGGCTTGCATCATTTTGTGAAGTAACAACAAAAGCATGAAAATTAGTGCTATTGGGAATTTGTAACCCAATTCAGTGGCGTCTAAAGCAGTTACAGTTTTATTGTCCACTTTATTATGACTAAAGATACATTAAAGTTTTGATGTTTAACAGTTTACATTTTGAAAATATATATTTAAATAAAGATGTTGTAAAGCTTTTACAATTAAGAAGTTTACAATTTTTAGACGTTCAAAAGTTGTGAATTTAAGTATTCTAATCGTATCAGTGATTTGTTTCTAATTTTAAAATTGTTGTAAAAAATGATAGATTTTTCCAGCTCTATATTATTCTACAAGCCTAATTTAGACAGAGTAGGATTGTTTACAGAAATTTTATAACTAATATATATATATACCAAAAGCTATTTTTGTATAAAAATTTATTTTTGTAACCATTGTTTAATTGTACAATTATATAAATATATAATTAGATAATTGACCACAATATTTTTGAACTTTATGAAATAAAATTTTTAATATGAATTTTCTCGGAAGCGTTTATTTATAATTTATTATTTCTTTCATATTGTATTATAAAAAAACTGTTTAAAATATTATTTATAAAACTGTGTGCAGCGAGGAATCAAATCTCGGATTCTAGCCCTTTAAGTTCGGAAACTTATCGCTGACCTTTCGGAAGATATTTATTAAGTTAAACATATCTCCTCAACACTAATTTGTATGTTGTTCAATTATAGTGGGCCGGGTTTGGTAAAGTGGATAACGTCCTGTTGACGTAGAAATGTACTTCGCATTTTAGGTCCGTGGATTCGCAAAAACACAAATGTAAAACCCCACTATTCGGTCAGACATGAGTAGCCCAAGAGTTGGCGTTGAGGGGCTGGTGACTAGTATTGCCTTCCCTCTAGTCTGGCAGCTGAAAATTAGGAACGGCTATGTGCAGACAGCCCTTGTGTAGATTTGTGCAAAATATCATATTTGTTTTGAACTTCACACAAAGTTACATGAGTAGCCGTCCCTCGTTTAGCAGTGAAATACTAGAGGGAAGGCAGATTGTCAACTATAGAGCTACTCTTTTACCAGTGAATAGTGGGATTGACCGTTAGATTATAACGTCCCCACGGCTGAAAGAACGAGCATATTCGTTGACGAAGATTCAAGCGCCCTAATCTCCAGGCCATGTGAGACCTCAGCAAATATCTAAACAAAGAAATATGTTGGATTTCATAAACAATTGGTCAATGAATTTTAGATTACCGTGTTTTAGTAGAAAGAACTGACTGTGATATTTTGGTTAGAGACAAAAGTATTAATCAACATATTACAGAACTCAAAGTACATAGTTCTCATTAGTCATTAACCACTTGTTAAGTTTTATTTTCTAAGATATTTTAACAGAAAACTAACCCCGCTAACACTATAAGTTAAACTGGTTTCACATGCTTAGGCATATATCAAAATATTTACGTTCTTTTTAATAATAATCTCTAATACTTTCAACATCAGATTATTATTCCAAGAATTTTAAGTGTCACATAAAATTGAACAATTCTTCACCTACTGAATCTTTATAAGATCTGTTTTGCACATCTCCAGATTTATTTTTTAATGGTTATAAATGACAATAAATAAGAACATTATATAAGAACGGAGGTAGCCAGAATCTCTCTATACCTTCATTATTTCTTACAATCACTTGCATAACTGTCGTTAACTAATACCAGTCACTCACAGAAGATAACGTAGATTCTATCTAAAATATTACAAATTAGATGTAGTCTAAACGATTTACAGAAGAAAGCATAAACTTGTGACTAATATATAACAAACTAGATATTAACTAAATAAGCCATCTCACTTGTTTGTTTGTTTTTGAATTTCGTGCAAAGCTACACGAGGGCTATCTGCGCTAGCCGTCCCTAATTTAGCAGTGTAAGACTAGAGGGAAGGTAACTAGTCATCACCACCCACCGCCAACTCTTGGGCTACTCTTTTACTAACGAATAGTGGGATTGACCGTCACATTATAACGCCCCCACGGCTGAAAGGGCGAGCATGTTTAGTGGGATGGGGATTCGAACCTGTTTTTGGAAAAACTTTCTCAGTTTATATCTAAAATAAATTGTTAGTATATGTATTATTTTTTACTTGGTAACTTTTTATTTACCTACACAAAATGTCCTGTAAGATATAACTTGAACGTTATAGAAAAAGCTCAGAGTTTATTACAATAAAAAATAATAATAATACAAAGAGTTTTAGATTCCACACTGTGTTTTTTCAAGATTCCGTTAGTACTTTGATAATGAGACACATTTGCTTGGACTATCAGATGAAAATTACGGACAGTTATTTGCACATTACTAGAACGATCTGCTAATACAGTGCAGTGTCTTTGTCAGTGGGTTTGTTTGTTTATTTTGAATTTCGCGCAAAGCTCCACGAGGACTATCTGCGCTAGCCGTCTCTAATTTAGCTGTGTAAGACTAGAGGGAAGGCAGCTAGTTATCATCACCCACCGCCAACTCTTGGGCTATTCTTTTACCAACGAATAGTGGGATTGACCGTCACTTTATAACGCCACTACGGCTGAAAGGACGAGTATGTGTGGTGTGACGGGGATTCGAACCCACGACCCTCAGATTGCGTGTCGAGCGCCCTAACCACTTGGCCATGCCGGGCCATTATCAGTGGGAGGTGAGCTGCCAAGAGTAGCATATTTAGCGTTCATATATATGTATATATATATGGTCCTCGGCAAATTGCAGACGACCATTCGAAAGTGCAATTCCCCCTTAGGTAGATTCCAAGTTGAAAGCATATGTCATAGCATTTTTGAAGATATATATTTATACACCAAGGCTGCTAAATGATATAGAGATAAAGAACACAACATTCCAAAGAAGGGCCTTCAGCACTCTTCTGCAGTGGAGAAATTCATATAGTAGACGTTTAAGATAGAATTCCGCCCCGAAATCAAACTAAAGCCGATTCAGATTAATACTGTCATTTTCAAAGTGCATGAAATCGTTACGAAAGAGAACCCTCCGACTCAAAAGTGATTACCTTGAAGTTGGACATAACTTTTAGTATGCCGTTAACAAGATAATAGACAGGGATTTGAAGCTGATGAAGCAAAAAATTCACAAGTTTCCAGTCACACGTTGAAATCAACAACTGATTCCTTGAAAAATATCAGTAAAAACAAACAAACTGGAATCACAGTAATACCCTATTACAACATACCTGTCATATCTCCGATACATCTCCAAAGGACTTTTGTTTTGTGTCTTTGAGTTGAAACAATGGTCTATGAAGCTGACGCTCACGTACAGTAGAGGGTCTGTGAATATTTTGTCAATATGTATAGCCCAAGATTGATCTCGTCCTTCCCAAACGTTTGCTGCAGTGTAAATTATGATATCAGACAGCAGTGCGTAATCATGGTTCGTAGAATGAACACAATCGACAATGGAGGATGTAGCTCCAAATGCATCACAGGCCTTGGCTAATATTTTTCTTACGAACTGCGACTAAACTCAGAAATGACAAAAAAAATAAAAAAAATAGAGTAATATATATATATATATATAACGCAGAACTGTATTACTTTTTCTTCTAAAATATTTATATATTCCAACATAGTCTAATTATCGGTATAACATTTCATATTATATATAAGCTAAATTCAAATTCCAATCTTCGATGAACATGTTGACTGACAGAGGTGGGAAGACTACTAAGAAGAACATATTTAACGTTATCGTATTCATGTTAACTAAACTGAAGCTTTCAGACTACTCAAACAATAACATGAATTATGGATTGTAAAATATTCAACATGCAATTGTTCACGAAATTGAGGTCGTGAAAGGACCCGTAATGGTGCTTAATCATGTTCTTTTCTGAGTTACTTACTTTTAGCGTCTCACTTAACTTACACACACACACATATATATATGTATGAATTATTGTTTTTTACGTCTAACAACAGTGTTGCATTTACAGTTTTTAAAAGTATGTCGGTTAAACAGAAATTTAAATAAGTGAGTAAAAAAACAAAACAAAATTAACAGAACTTTTTTTTTTCTCTTCAATAAAATTTTTATTATGTTTTTCTTACAAAATGTTATTGAAGATCGATTAGCGAAATGTACAATATAATGAGAAATATCATTACGTTCTTCCTTAAAGTGGATCACAATAATGTGAGCTAAGGCCGCTAAGCAGAAAGTATTTATACACTTGTACGTCATATTTTTGTTTTATAGGCAATATACTACCTAAAGAAAATTTAACCCTAATCTTCAAGTACAAGGTTTGATACACATAAATGATTTACAGAAGAGTGGTGTGTTTGACAAAAAAAATAACACATTATTTTCTACTAGCCCTCAGTTTTTCACAATTTATTTGAAATATCGTATATTTTACAATTACGGCGTACAAAAAGAATTAGATCCCGAACACCGAGACAATAGTCTAATACTTAGATGAATAAAAGAGGAATTCCACGGGATCGTAAGCATCGCTGTAATTGCCACGGTATAGCGGCTCATAGAATTTGAGATCTAATTACAGCCGCGGCTATTGAGGATTCCCTCATGTTGTGTTATTAGAAGTAATCTGTGCTACAAGATATCCAAATATAGCTTTGTTCTCGAGATATTATTTGCATGTCTTGATGGCTGGGGAGTAGATATAGTAAGGAACCACTTAATTTCGAGAACAAAAGCTTAAATATAACCACTGGCAACCACGGTTTGTTTCATGAATTGTTATCACATTAAATACCGATCGCTCGATATTTAGTCAGTCTTCATTTTTTCCATGCTTATTATCAGTTGTTGCATTCATATTACTACGAATTTTCATTTATTGCGTTTAGAATATCCCCCGGTGAACAGCGGCAAGTCTACCGATTTACAACGCTAAAATCAAGGGTCCGAAATCCCTCGGTGGACACAGCAAATAGCCCGATGTGGCTTTGCTATAAAACACACACACACACATGTTTAGAATAATTACTAAGGAAATCCAGCTATCAATACCCATTGTTAGGTTTATGATAGATGTAAATCTAAATAGTCTTGTCTTTCTGTAAAATAAAATAAAAAATAATAAAAAACTATGTAAAAGGAGAGTAAGAACTCCCTATTTGTACCATTAGTAGAATTAATATTTGGATGTAAAATATATCAACAAACTTAGCTAATTCACTAGCACTTTGTTAAACCTAGTAGAAAGCAATAATATATATATTGAGAAAGAAGTGCTTTCCTATAAAAATGCATTTTTAGAGGTAGAAGTACTTTCTCCAAAAAAAAGCACTTCGTTTTACTTAGAAAGAAGTACTTTCTACAAAAAAGCACTTCATTGTACTTTGAAAGAAGTACTTGCTATATTCAAACGTTTGTTTTATTAAATTAGAAAAAGAACGAAAAGAGTATCATCAACTTAGGAAGAATTATTCTATGCTTATCAAAGAGTACTCTGACGGAATGAAGTACCTTCTACAAAAAAGTACTTCCTTGCACTGAGGAAGATGTATGAATTTTCTATGAAAAAAAAACTCTTTCTTATGCTAAGAAAGATAAAGATAAAAGAAAGAAAAAAAGAGCACTTTTCTCTTCCTAAGATAAATATTGTGCACTTAAAAGTAACATTTTGTTATACTGAACATTAAGTATCGTGTACTGACGAAAGAGTACTAGAGTTGCTAGGACCTTGTACAATAAAAGTACATCGTACTGATGAAGGATAATTTGGTGTTATTGGGACTTAAAAAGGAGTACTTTGTGCTGATTATAGAGTATTTGTACTGAGAAAGTAGTATTTTACTCGAATAAAACAAACTTATACTGAAAATAACGTACTTCATATTAATGAAAGGAGTTGTTTGGTTATAAGAAAGTACTTTTTGGCGATTTAATCGGATTTTATTTTATTATAGGATTAATCGCACTTGTATAATAAAAATGTTCCATGTTTCGTAAGACGATTGGAACTGCTTCCTTAATTGTCACTTGTGCTTATTCTGATGAGCAGCACTGCGATTTTCATCGTAACAAACTTCTGCAAGATCAATCTTAAATAGCATATCATGACAAAATTTCTACTTCCCACTGTGGATGGACATAGTCTTTTAAGATTAGGTTTAGGTAAACCACGTGCAAAAAGTCTATGAGTGAATGTACAGTTACGAAACTCTACAGACGTGCTAGACAAGTGGACATAGTTTCCATGGTTCGTATAGAAATGTTATTATGAACTGAGACGTGTGGCTTGATATATATTCTTATGTAGCCATACTTTCTTGGCTTCCTTGTCATACAGTGAAAGCCCTCAAATGGCTCAGCGGTAAGTCTGAAGACTTATAACGCGAAAATACGGGTTTAGGCCCCTTTGTGGATACAGCACACATGGTCCAATGTGTAGCTTTGTGCTTAACTCCAAACAAACAAAAATATATAGTGAAATAATTTACACAAAAGGAGTTAACCTGTTTTCTTGGGAAAGACTATAGAATTTACATTTGTTTAATTATGCAAAAAAAATAAAAAATCCCATTATGCATAAGATATGTGCAGCAACTATAAAGCCCAATGACTTTGCTCCATGGTCAACAGCAAATTTTCAATTTTATATTATGGTCTTTCAAGTACACTCATTTCTTTGTCCGTAGTTGTAACAAACCACCTTTTCTCACATCTGCTTCTTATATTTTATGTAGTTTGCGCTTCTTTCACAATTTCTCTATGAAGCAGCTTAAGGGTAAAATACATGTGAATGATCTTGTGTAGTTGGAGCATGCGCACCTTATTAGCAATATTTTTTTTTACTGTGTATGAAGGGGAATGAGTGTCCTGGACGACTAGTTTAGAAACTTTCAATGATATCAGAAATATTCTATCTATTGGGGTGCTGTGTAAGTTGTTTTTACACCCTCATATGTTGGTGCTGCTAATCATTTACCAACAGTGCTTACTGTATGAAGATGGTAGCCTCAGGCTTTGGCTCCCTTTCATATTTCACTATATGAATATCCTTCATCGGAAAGAAGTTGTGTCCATATTATTCAGCCATCAACTATTCGTGGCGACATTAACTGTCAAATATCGGGGAATTAACAGTGAACCAAATATACAAGTGCTAAATATGACATGGCTGGGCAGTTAGATCGCTCGACTCGTAACCTAAGGGTCGCGAATTCGAATTCCGTCACTGAACATAATCGCCCTTTCAGCCGTGTGTGTGTGTGTGTGTGTATTAGTGAAGGTCAATCCCACTTTTCGTTGATAAAAAAGTAGCCTAAGAGTTAGCTGTGGATGGTATTGACTGGCCGTTTCCCTCTAGTTAATCACTTCTAAATTACGACAGATATTCCTTGAGTAGTTTCGCGCGAAATTAAAAACAAACAAACTAACTAACTAACCATGTCGCCCTAACTCCGCAGCTTGTACCTGTAGCGACACACTACTGTATTAGCACGTGTCAGTTGTTCTGATAAAGTACGGTTTACTGTACATAAGAGAGTACTTGGCATGAACATTAGCAGTCATTGGAAAAGTATTATTACTAAGAAGTATTCTCTATCAATACATTAGTACTTTGTAATGACGAAATTTTACTACCGAAACAAGACTCTATGCTGATTAAAATATACCTCTGTGTTGTAAAAAAAAATACTCTGCTGAAAAGAGGGATATATATACTGATAAATAATTATTTTACGTAGACGACGAAAAAACGTAAACTAATGTGATAGTATTTTATTAAAAAAAGGAAGATCTTTGTGTATTGAGGATTACCGCAAAGTCAAACAAGTTACTCAAAGCTGATATAATAACCATATTTAAGTAACAAATAAAGTAAATGAAATGGATTAGAAATATGATATCAGAACCCACCAACTTAACGTTATAAATATATATTACACATCAATTATTTATAATTAATATTAACTTTTGATTAGGCCCGGCATGGCCAGGTGGTTAGGGCGCTCGACTCGCAATCTGAGGGTCGGAGGTTCGAATTCCATCCCACCAAATATGCTCGCCCTTTCAGCCGCGGGGGCGTTATAATGTGATGGTCAATCCCACTATTCGTTGGTAAAAGAGTAGCCCAACAGTTAGCGGTGGGTGGTGATGACTAGCTGACTTCCCTCTAGTCCAACACTGCCAAATTAGGAACGGCTAGCGCAGATAGCCCTCGCGTAGCTTTGCGCGAAATTGAAAACAAACAAACGAACTGTCGATTAAAACATGCTACCTATCAGGTGTGTAATATCTGTAGATAAGCTATAGGATCAGTGAGAACTTAATATGATATAATTTTATATTTTTCCCATTAAAGTTTATGCTTTTAATTGCACAGTTTGTTGGTTCATACTTTAACTTTCCATTATAGCCGTATGTCTGCGAGCTTACAACGCTATAAACCGGGTTTCGATAACCGTGTTGGGCAAAGCACAGATAGCCATTTGAGTGGCTTTGTGCTTAATAACAAACAAACCCTTATTAAAGTAATATAAAGTTTGATTTCGCTTAGACAATGAACATTACTTAAAATAATTGGTGTAAAAATATATTGTTATAAGTAGACAATCTTATAAGTACTTGATGTTTCTTTACTAGTGAATTTTTAACCACAACATCAGGTTGATGCACCATATTGAAAGACAGCTTTAATAAAATCACTGAAAACTTTAAAAAACAGTAAAAATAGAACAACTTGGAGTTTATCCAATAAATGTAAGCGATATATTTATTTTGACACATAGTACTATCTAAAATATACTGTTTCAAAATTAAAAGGCCCGGCATGGCCAGGTGGTTAAGGCACTCGACTCTCAATCTGAGGGTCGCGGGTTCGAATTCCCGTCCCACCAAACATGCTCGCCCTTTCAGCCGTGGGGGCGTTATAAAGTGACGTTGGTAAAAGAGTAGCCCAAGAGTTGGCGGTGGGTGGTGATGACTAGCTGCCTTCCCTCTAGTCTTACACTGCTAAATTAGGGACGGATAGCGCAGGTAGCCCTCGTGTAGCTTTGCGCGAAATTTAAAAAGCAAACAAACAAACAAAATTAAAAGTTTATCAAATATTACAACGTTAAGGAATATTCTCAGGTCAACCCACAGAAGATATACAGAGTTGAACCGAAACTTTGTCCCTCTTTTTTATCACCAGAGTTTCCATAAAAATTCTTCGCAGTTATTCAAAAATTATTCCAAACTTTCCCTCATGGGTAAAATGCCATTAACTCTACTATGACTGAATATATACTTACAAAATTATTGTAGTGTTTTGTATCTTTTAACCTAAAGAGCATCTTTTGCGACACATGGTTTAAACGATCATGTTAGAGACTTCAAGATGCAGGCATGGGCGTCCATAATTTTGAAGAGCTGAGCAGAAGAAGATCAACCAGTCAGTCGCACCCGTCGTCTACATGTCTACTTTTAATCAAATAGTGGGATAGATTGCCACTTTTATGACGCACCCAATACCTAAAGCATGGAACGGCATATCGCGATCTCAAACCTGGAATCTTCCAATACGTAATTCAGCACACTAACAATTAGGCCGCAACCAGCTCAACCATTGAAATAAACACAAAAGATGCGTACAATCACCTAAGTCTAATTAAACAGGCCTGTGATGGTTTTATTGATTATCTTGAAATGTTTACATGTTCTACAGTAATTCCTGTACACTAAATCCGAAATCACACTAAATCACAAAACTTCATAACGCAATACATAAAATAAAGACCACAACACGTAGTTTTAAGCCTAAAAGACGTAGATTTCACACAAAAATCAGGATGAATGAGGATGCATATTCCTTTGACATCAATGTTCTTCCATTTTATTCAGTTTGTTTGTATTTTTGTTAACAAACATAATAATAAAAAATGTTCACTGTGGTAAACGAAATAATAATTTGATCTAAGTAAGAGTTTTTTTCTTCCCGATATGTAAAAATTCCTTACATGATAAAAAAGATGTATATTATTTCGAAATCTACGTAGCTGAATTATTGAAGATCCGTTATTAAAACCAAAACAACTTTTATGAAGTTCAAATTCACTAACCAGTAGCTAATTCATTTATTTTATTCTATTAATACTATTTTATAACTAGATACTAATTACTGTGTCGATATTAGCCGATATTCGATCTTTGGTCTTTTTTGATAGAAAGTGATGCATTATTCACAGAAATAGTTCTTCTCGTGACTTTCCTGAAGACGTCAGCAGATAAGTAGCCGAAACGTAGAATAAAAACTGATTAATAACTAGTTATAGAAAATAGAAGCATAATAAAAATTAGTTACAAGTTAATAACTAGGCTTAGGTGATAGTATAAGTTAATAACCATGACAAACGATTGATAACCGATCGCCACAGTCTTATAGTAAGTATAAATGATAATATATAAAATACAACTTTATGATATCGGTTATCTCAATACTCTATAAGTATTTTAATAACAAGTTTGAAAATCATGTTCGAAGATATTTTAGATCGAACATTAATTGGTTTCAAGCAGTGATTTTTGAAAAACAAAATAGAAATAAATATGTGACTTCCATAAGAATAAAAACTTTTATAAAAAATCCTATAGGTATGAATGTGTCTAACACGTGTAATAAGTGTGTTATGTAGAATTTTAGAAGAATAGTTTCAATGAATTATTAAAATTATAGTTTTACTTATATCATCTACACTTCCAAATCTTAAAGTTATAATCGTCTAACAAAACCTCTAAGAATAAAGAACATAATAGCATAATGAATTATCTTGGTCTTCTTTATGAACTCTAGATTGTACTCAACAAACAATAGATATCTTAAATACATCTTGTAACCATGACGACGTTTAGTGAACAATTGTTATCCGCTCAACTAACTATATCTTATTAATTGTCTGTAAATAATATCTTCATGATATTACACTATTGCACATTTTACTGTATGATTTCCCTTGTGGGTAATTTAGATAGCCATATATTAAAACTTACCAGTTTTTATAGCCGATATCACAATATAAGATTGTATGTGTATTTATACAAAGAATTCCCAACACTTAATGTCATGATGTTAAAAGTCTAAAGCTGGAGTAGCAGTGGAAGTAATAGCCTAAATGTTCGGGAAAATAGTTATGCTATACATTATGTATTTCAGATTAAAGGTGTGTGAAAATATCATTTCAAATATTTCTCTTTCTACCAGAAAAGGGTTTTCTTTCAATATCTGAAGCAAAAAAGACAAATTAAGTGATATTAAAAAACAAAAACATCTGTAGTTTTGTGGCATACAGTAGTTATAGAAGTTACCTGCAGAAATTTTAAGATGTTATGTCCTTTTACTATCTAAGATACCACAGTTATTGTTGTTGTTGTTGTTGTGGCTCAAAGCAACACAACTGGCAGTTTGCGGTCTGTCAACCGCGGGGAATCGAGCTCTGAATTTTGCATTACAACTCCGTAAACTTGTCGTTGATTCACCGGAAAATTATTCAGTATTATTGTACTGTCTATTAAAAATAACAATTGATTTCATAAAATGCTTATTTGTTTCCATTGATTATAAAATTTAATTAAAATTTTATGAACATTGGTTCAAATCGTCTTTTTGTATTTAACATCTCTTTAGATAAGTCAAAGCTGCTTTACATAATTACTAACGTGTTTCAATTTCAAGTAAGCTAAGAAGAAGAACTGTTCATATACACAGTCTACCAAATAAGTAAAGAGGCGCCCTCAGCAGTACAAACCAACAATCTCCATGACCTTATATGCAAACAATACGGAAGTATAAATTCAGGTATAACACAAACACAACAGAATACAAACAGCTACGCCACGAACGAAAAAATCCAGTTAATTAATTATATTTGGTGTTTTTATAAGATAGCGTAATGGACGCTGCAAAGGTGGTCAAATTTGGAGAAATATCGCCAGATTACTTATAATATCGCTTTCCACAGTGAAGAGGGCAACAATACACGTGAAAAAGCAACAGTTTCTGCGCGGTGTAGACGCCTGAAACCAACAGATCTGACTCTTCGTTCTATGAGAAGTGTGGAAAATGATCCAAGTCAAATGATAGCTTCTGTTGCAGGATAAGTTCAAGTGTGCCGAAACAAATATAAATTATCTTCATAACGTAGGCTGCAATGGCAGAATAGCTTGACGGAAGCCAGTCGAGAGTAAAGAGTACCACACCCTCCTGCCTGTTAGGATACTGTAATGTTTTTCCCGACAAGTACAGATTTTCACAGTTCCGAGATAGTGGTTGCAACTGGGTTTAACGACTATCCTCTCAGGAACTTTCTTTGAACCGTCTGCAAGCCACGACAAAATACGTCGGTAGCGAGAAAAATCTAGTGTGATAAAAGAAGCTTTGCATAATAATTTAGTGAAATATTACATCATAGCAGAAAGCCAACATTATTTTATTAAAAGGAAATCTCACCTTATGAATCTGGTAACTTTTTTACAGGATATTACTTGTTATGCGGATGATGGAAAGCTCGTGGACTTGAGATAACTAAGCTTTCTTAGAGATTATAATAAAGTACTACACAGAAGATTACTCAAGAACATTATATCGGTTAATTGGATTTTAGAATTATTGGATGAAAGAAAGCAAAATATTGTTATTTATGAAGTCCAGCTAAACTGGGCCCTTTTTATTAATGGTGTGCTCCCGTGGCCAATACTTGGGGCGTTGTTTTTTTTTTGTTATTTACATTAATGATATTGGTTGAGATAGAATTTGTAAATTAGTAAATTGTACTGATGATATTAAACTCTTCAGTTTTTCTAACTATATTTAGGATATTGAGGTATTACAAGATGATTTGAATCAATTGGTAAGTTGGTTAAATATTTTGCAAATGACTTTTAATTATAGTAAGAATAAACTAATTTATTTGGATTATCATAATTTGGATCATACGATGCACACACACACACACACACACACACATATATATATAGTTTAAAACTCTTTCATGAGCATGATTGAATAAAATGATTTCCGCTAGAATATTGACTTACTGAAAATTATTCAGTAGATGGGTACTAGGATGATGCAAGGGACGTAAGGGTTATCTTATAGGGAAATAAAGTTATTCTGAGAAACAAATGGTAAGAGGTGATCTTATTTAAGTTTAAAAGATATATCTGGAACAAAAATAGGCTAATGTCCAATTTAGACTGATTTGTTTCTGGAATGAGTTGCCGTTTGCAGTAGTGGAAGCAGGTATGAGGTTCAGTCTTAAGGCTCAGATGTCAGAGTTTGCAATCCTGTGCCATTTTTTATGTTTGTATATTTATTAAAATAATATTTCTGGAGTAGTTATCTGTTTGTCCGCCGGTAGGTTAGCAGTAAGTCTACTGACTTAAAATTATAAAATCAGGGCTTCGATTTTACATTGTGTATCTTTGCACTTAGAAAACAATTATACCAACTAAGTTGTTTAATTACTTATTTGTAGGTTGTGTTCATAGTTACAATCAAGATGGCGTATTGAGAAGTCGTCACACACTCAAACAAACGTGTACACTTTGTTACAGTATGAGTTTTCTAATTCCGGCATTCATGTGCATACCAAATTCATGTGTCACATACCACCTAAGAGCAGTTTTACAAATGTTTAAGGTAGAGTGCTTCATCACGGCGAAAGTTTAAGATTTATCCCAAAATGCTTTAAGGTTTTTATTGTATCTGAACATAACTTTTGTTCTTTGAACAAGTTTTTTTTTTCTGTTCTACATGCAGAAAGAAAATAATCCTTAAGTCTTAGTATACTTCTATTAACTACTCTTTTGTAACCCTTTTAATTATATATACTTAACAGTTATAGTTATATACTTAACAGTTATAGGATAAACTCAAAATACTTATTTTATTAGGACAACTAAAGTACTTCATAGGAAATAATAAGAAAATAACGTTTCAAGTACGTAACATGTTAATTATTTACCTGCACATTTCTGATTATGAATTAGTCTATTAGTATTGTATCAGCATTAAACAATCTTCAACAGAAATATTATTTTCAACCTGAATTGCATCTTATGCGTACGTGGGCTTAATTTACGGCCACGTTAAGGTCCTTTAGGATTCAGACTCAGCCATCTCTGATTTTGGACTACTGACCAGAAGGATGGCAGCCGGATAGCACACTGCCATTAGTAGAACTTTGTCGGCTCTTTGAACCGAATAATGTGAATGACTGTCGCCTTTATAACGCTTCCACAACTGAAAGTGCGGAGCGTACTCACTGGCATTGTGATTCGAACTCTGGCAGCCCAACAAGCTGAACACTCACAAATCAAACGTGTAAACTTTATTACAACTCGAGGTTTCTAATTCTAGCACTCATACGCATGTCAAGTTTCTGTTTCGCAAATCAACTTCTAAAGTTACTTTACGAGTGATTCAGAAAAGATACTTCCTGGCGACTAAGGCTAAAGTTGATTCCACAATGCTTTTAGGCTTCCACTGTATATGAACATGGGATACACGTTGATACTTTTTGGTAGCTGAAGATTTGAATTGATATCATTTATATTACAATATTCTATTGTATTATATTTTTAAACCTATGTTTGGGACGTTTACACACACATTGTTAATGCAACGCTGCACATGTGATTATTGTATGTTCTAGTAATTTAATTAAATAAATATGTCTTTTTTTTTACTCATATTACTCTATAAGCTGTGCTCGATACAAGCTGCATTACAAAAATAAACATAAACCAACATCAGACTTTTCACCTTTTACAGAAAGTAATTATGTACATTTCTTTTATCTGTCTAACTGAGCGAACTTCTATAATATTTGTATACTTTTTTATCCAAGGTATGCATTGACAAAATATAACACTTACAATGTTTCAGAAACATCAAGCACTTTGAAGGAAAATAACTCTCTCTATATATATATACATAATCACACACACACACACACACATATATATATATATCAAAGATTGCAAATATATGTTCCTTTTCTGTAGTTAAATAAACATCTAAATGTCGCAAAATAAAAAAAACCTGTGATTGAAAATATCAACAAAATCATTACAAATATATATCGTAACGTGGAGATACCATAAACATACCATACCTTGTAAAATGTATTCGTAATGTATATGGTATCTTGTAGTGAACAAAGTACTCTGTAGAAAGAAATCATTATAGCCTTTACGTTGTTTGACGTGGAATCATTAGATCGTACAATGGAATCAATACAGATATTTAACTTAATAAGTTGAATAATTACAAACATAATACTGTGTAATATTGCTTCATTACAAATGTCATACACGTTACAAAAAGGAATCACTGTAAGTATCATAAACTTAAATCGTATGATCATGTTAAAGGACTAATTCAGATAATTATATACTTATGCATATATAGAATAAAAAAGTTTGATTGGTTGAGTTCCTTAAGCCCCCAGTGGCACAGCAGTATGTCTACGGACTTACAACGCTAGAAATTGGATTTCGATACCCGGGGTGGGTGGAGCACAGACAGACCATTGTGTAGCTTTGTGCTTAACTACAAACAAAGAGTTCCTTAAATTTGATTATTAGTACATGTGATAAAGTTAAGTATAGCATGAACGATATAAGTCGACACGTTTTATAAAAATAATTTCTGTTGTATTGTGATTTTGTGCAACTCGTTGGAGTTTTAAACTTTTATGTTGCTTCCTGATACGCATATGTTCACATATGTTTAGAGTAAAAAATAAATAATAATTTTTATTTAATGAAGTTATTAGGATATGTTATAAGTGCATATGCACCATTATCAATTTATCTGTAAACATACTAAAGCGTTATATGAAAATAAGAAATTTTCTTAGGTTTAAAAATTCATTCCGATGGGAACCTGTAATGTAAATAATATTAATTCAGTTCTTCAGCTACCATCAATTATCAACATGTATTATAAGAATAGAATGGTTCATCGAGACAGGAGCAAAGAATGTAGGAAATGGAGGATAGAAAAAAGTGGTGAGAAGTAGAAAAAGGTTCCTTTCAAAGTTATTTACTGCTCACCCTTCTTACTAGGTGATTCACTCTAAAGTGTTGTTATTTAACTTTATTGATTGGTCAATAATAATAATGTTATTATTTTACTGTATTGGTTGGTCAGTAATAACAGTGTTACTATTTTACTTTATTCATTGATCACTTATAGCAGTCAGTACTTCAAAGTTCCTAGTAAAACACATAGAAGTGCCCAGGACTGGATGATATCCAAGACTGCCTTAGTCGTGAATGATTATTTTAGTTTCATCGTCTCTGAATTTCAAAAGTGCTGAAAAATTGACACAAACTTGGTTCTTTTGTTATTAAAGTCGTTAGATATGCCCTTTTAAAGAAATGAATTTTATAAACGGGACACTTATGCTGCAACTTTCATTCCTCTATGATGTTTTGTATTTCCCGTAAGCACGCTTTTCCAAGGGTGGTGTACTAAATGACCACAAGATGACCATTTGAGGACGTTTTGCGGTAGACATTCAGAGATCTGATTGCCGTAATGAAGATGTTTGTAAGTAAAAACTGTGGGAGGCAGAGACCATTATGGATTTCATTTCATCACGCACTCCTACACACCAGGAGACCAAGATTCTGACTATTTACTGACCGTGCCTCTGCTATACACTCCTTATGGTAGAAACTGTGAACTGTGAAGCCCGCCGGTGAAACGTGATTTCGGCAGTTTTCTGCCTTGTTTTAAACAGAACTGTAATTTACAAAATAAAGTGGATTTTCCGGTTCGTTAAGAATGTTTTGAATGACATGCACCACACTACACAAGCTACGTCATTCACGAATTCGTCAATAGTGGTTATTTATTACTTTTACAAGGAAAAGAGCACGTAATCTCTAACCTCTGTTTCTCCCACGCTTTCGCTGTCGTGCCTAACTAACAGATATTAGTAACTATAGATGTTTCCGTATGGTATGAGATGCTCGATAAAACATCCATCAACCTGAGTTCTGTTAATGTATTTCGGGATAGCCTCCTCACCTTTTTTCCTTATTGGCCAATATCAACGAAACTGGAACAGAGATACATCTATTGATAATAGTGATACAGAGAAAATATTTTAGATTGCCTGCTCTTCTATGTATTGCAGAATAATTTTATTTCTTTAAAATCATTTGTCGATGGTTGAGTAATTTCCAGTATTAACCATTGTTCTAAGTCACATGTATTGGTTACTTTAACTGTGATTATTACAATATTATATCATTCCTATATCTAACTACCACATATACATAGATAAATAAGGTTAAAAAGTGTTGAAATCCGCCCTTTCTTTTCGTGTTATGTAAAATTATAAGCACTAGCTATAACAACTGTGTCATATAAAAACTTTAAAACATTTAACATTTGAAGTATTTTAATATGAACACCACTAGAAATGAGGAATAAAGCATACATCGTTTAAACTCTATTTAAGACGTATTATGCATGTGCACATGTGTGTACAGTAGTAGTAATTCTTTTACAAAAATGATCATGTGGATTTTAATATGATTTGTCAAATATTTTCTCAATTAAGATAATAACAGGTTACCGAATGGAGAACAATTCATGTAGCTCATGTACCAGTGAATACGAGTTTTGAACACACCATTCCTCCATATCGCTCCTCACTTTCACAAACGCTCTGAATCCGTAATGATATTTTAAAGTAATTTCTCGACTTTAGTTAAAAACGTCTTGAATTTTGAAGGAACTTGTTTGTGTAAATCTTACCTCGTTCTTTTTCAGCTACATTTTTAAATGCGTCTAATTATTTCTGAGAAATTAAACCATACATTAATTAGAAATATATCAAATACTTATTATAGGGGAGAAACTAATCTAGCAATGAACAAATAAATCTACTAGAGGGAAGTAAAGAAATGTATTTAACGATACAGGGGTAAAATAATATAGTGATAGAGAAACTAAAACCATTAAGTATATCATAGGCGAGTAACATTTTCAAGTTAGACAAATAAAATGATGTGGCAATATGATACTAAAAACTTTTAGTAAAGAGCCAGTAAATTTACCAAAAGGCTTCTAGTAATAAGAGCTGGGCGTGGTCTAGTAGTTAGAAATAAGAGCTGGGGTGTGGTCTAGTAGTTAAAGTGCTTAAATTGTAAATACAGGGCCAAATCTCACTGTTCCGTCAAAATGGAATAGCTCAAGAGTTGGTGATGGGTACTGCTAACTAGCTATTTTCCTTTCAGCTTATCACTTCAGAATTAAAGATGTATGTGCATTTGGGGACATTGCGCGAAAAACATTCTGAAGCAACAAAAAATGCTAACAATAAGCAAGTTGAATCATGTTACGATTAACAAAGTAAATATGATCATCTAGCAATATATAAACAGGTCAAATATTTTAGTGATAAGCAAATAAGAAGTTATTTATGGTATAATAACTATATTAATACTGATAAAGATAAATATAAAAACGAGTAAAATAATCTAGCATTAAGTAAGTAAAATGAACAATAAGCGAATATAATCATCTAGTATTAAGTAAGTAGCCCCTCAATGACTTAGCGGCAAGTATGTGTGCTTACAACACTAAATATCGGGTTTGATACTCGTAGTGGATAGTTCACAGATAGTCCATTGTGTAGTTTTGTGCTAAACAACCAATCAACCAACTTAAGTAAGTAAAATCAGTAGCAATAACCAGTTAAAATGATATAGCATTAAATAAGTACATTTGCAACAAGCAAGTAAAATGATATAGCATTAAGTAAGCAAATTTGCAATAAGCGAGTAAAGTCATCTAACAATAAGAAAATGAAACCATATAGTTAATGACAAGCAAGTAAACTCCTCTAACAATTAGCAAGTAAAGCCATCTAGCGGTAAGAAAGTAATATTATATGGCAACGAGAGCTTTAAACAATTTAGTGATAAGCTAGTGAATTCACCGTTGAACAATAGACAAGAAGATTTTTCTCGTAACTAGGAAAAAACAGATAAAACTGTTTTAACGATAACTAAGTAAAAATCATTTGGCGACAACTATCTAAGACTCTTTAGTTACATGCATCTAAAACGGTTAAAACTTGTTTATTAATAAGCCAGATAATCTTCAGGCGATATGTGATATAATCATCTTACGGTAAACAAGTAAAGTCATCTTCCAATAACAAAGTAAAAACCATTTACCAACAGTCAATCAATAAGAAGTTAAATCGTCAAGTGATAGGTAAGTAAATTCTTCTCTCAGTAAGTCAGTATAAGGTAAAGCCATCCAACGATAAGACAGTAAAATCATCTGTTTGTTTGTTTTGAATTTCGTGCAAAGCTACACGAGGGATATCTGCGCTAGCCTTCCCTAATTTAGCAGTGTAAAACTAGAGGGAAGGCAGCTAATCATCACCACTCACCGCCAACTCTTTTACCAACGAATAGTGGGATTGACCGTCGCATATATACGCCCCCATAGCTGAAAAAACGAGTGAAATTAAGAAATAAATAAAAAAGATCATTTAGTGATAAGCAGATAAAATCGTCTAATGTTAAGTTTGTGAACTCAACTAGTAAGAAACACTTGAAACAATTAAGTGATAAGTGAGTGAAATTAAGAAATAAATAAGAAAGATCATTTAGCGATGAGGAGGTAAAATCGTCTAATGTTAAGCATGACTGATCCCTTAGCAAAAATAGCTAAAGGGTTTAATTACACATATTGTCAGATCAATCCAACTTCAACTATTCTAACTTAATAAACCAAAGCCAGTTCATCTTGCGTAATGCCGAAATGAATGGAAGACTACGCAGAATTTCAGTTATCACTACTTTTTTCAAACGCCACTTTGTAAAAAGTAATGAAAGTTTACAATTTTTGATTGGTTGTAGGAATAAATACAGATTTATGGAAAAGCGAAGTCTCAAATAATGAGTGACAATTATAAGATGTTTTGTCAGGTTTTAAATGCCTGTGTTTTAAATTTTGGCCATTTCTGATATGGTACATGTCTTTAACTCGTGTGTGAAATATACCATAATTTCCGTAGTAAGGAAGTTTTGAATTTGAATACGATAAATTAGTGTTTAACATTTCGTATCAAAGTCACATTTCGCAAACCTATTTCGAGTATAGAGTAATAACTATAATCTGTAAGCTTTTAATTGTGTTATTATAAGGTTTCTTACGAGTGGCGCCGCCCAACGGCTTAATGGAATATAAGAGCACCGGAAGCCTTATAAAAACAATAGTTTGAAGATATACTTTCTTTAATACGCTTTGAAATTCACGTTAGGACAAATTAGTCATAAAAATAAAAGGAATTATTCAAGAGTAACATAAAGATATTATTGCTTTAACTAAAACGAGGATAAAGTATATAAATAGCTAATAAGGTATTCAATTAGTACTTTCAATATTGTTATTTATTTCATATTTATTTCTTCGGTATTAGGAATTCAACCACAATTATAATTCTAAAATATTAGACATTTTATAGGTCGCCACAATTTACACAGCGAAACTACATCATCAAACTAAGGATTAATCCTCTCTGACTTGTAATAAATTTACCTTACAATTGATTAGACTGTCAAAATTGTTAGGTTTAGTCCTAAATATTGATATATACCTAAGTACTTTATCATCGCGTTAACTAGGTTATTTTTGCCTAAGACTTAATGTATTATATTACCTTTTTAAAATTCAAGCATTAATCTGCTGTCTTCATATTTGAATGTGAGCCAAGTATAAAGACTTATAGCTGAAATTTTAACAGATTACGTCACATCAACTAATAAGACTCAATTTACAACTTAATGCACAGTGAACTATTTGGTGCTTGGATTTCTATTGTTATATGACGTCAAAAGATTAAAAAAGAAGTTGACCGCAACTATTTTGTAACAGGTTCTCCTTCGTCTTTTTTTTTATCCTACCGGTTCGCATGCGTTTTTGTTCAAGGTGATTTATTTCTTTGCCATTTAACACTTTCATATATTACAACTAAATTTTATTATTCTTTAAACGTATATACTTTCTTAAACGTTCATTCAGGCTTGAAGGTTGTCTCTCTCTGTCATATACTCAGACACACATATATGAATAATCAAGCTTAAAAAATAATAAATATGTGACATATTGTGATTGCATTAACAGTTTTTGTGTTTGTTTTGAAGCAGTGCAAAGCTATACATTGGGCTATTCCGTGTTCTACCCACCGCGGGTATCAAAATCCGCGTTGTAACGTTATAAGCCCTCAGACTTACCATTGAGCCACCAGGGGGGTGGTATTACACTAACTAAACAAGAAGTTTTACTTGATAATTTTCTCTCTCCGTTCTAACGCACAAGTTTCTGATTAACAGTAAACTTCACACTTTTCTTTCTATGACGATACACATGTTGGGGGGTATTTTGTTAATTTTGACAAATGGTTTTTAATGAGCTTCAAGATGCTGTTTACACAAAGTAAATTAGTGTAATTTACCGCATCAAGCACCCTAATTAGGCTTAATCAGGAGTTTTAAGGCTGTTATTATATGCTGTACGTCAGGGCTGTTCACGAACCGGATAGACAGGGTTTGCATCAAAAACGGAGGGGGAGAAGAGATGGGAAGGAGAAATATCCCTCAAGGGCTTCGTGTTGTCTATTGATCTGTCATGCTGCGTGGTTCAATGATAAACCTTTGTTTGTCCAACACATCTACAAAATTGTTAGGCTTAGTCCTAAATATTGATATATACCTAAGTACTTTATCATCGCGAAAATGTCTGGATATGCTTCAGAAACTCCTTCATCATAGAGAATTGCCATCATAATTCTGATATTAAAAAAACGACACAAGATCAATAAAGTAAATTATAGCTGTTAAATAATATTACATCTGATGTCGATAAGTGATATTAGACGGTTTTAGAAGGCCAGTTGTTTTTATAATTATTATGAGAATAAAAGAACAATATTTCAGACTAGGCCTAATTCTTAATATGAAATAGTCGTATATCTAAAATGAAAACCGATATTTACAAGAAATAGGGAAGCCTTTTTGGATGTGATATATTTGTAAATAAGTAAATAAATGTATACATTTATTTTAACTTGATCTTCACGGTTATTATACATCAACCAATCAGTCATATTTTACCTTGACTCTTCTTTGGATTGTATCGAAATATAATTCTGTTCCAGCTTTTAGAAGCACTATTGTAATATAAACTTCCATAATAATTTCACATTTCTTAGCTAGAATGTACGAATTTCGGCTTTGAATGCAAATTATATTTGAACTTAATTTTGTTTTTCATTAATAGCGTGTTGAGATTACTGAATAATGGCAAATTCACCTTACTAGCTTAATTGTGCAACATATGCGCACTGGTACAAGGTATGAACTAGTGATACGGTTTATACATATATTATACAACTTGTCTATCTTAAAACCAATTTAACACAAAAATTATAAATCTTATAAACCGAGCTCAGTCGAAAGGTTTGCCCCTGATGAAGAAAGGATCACTTTTCGAAAGCGTTTGGGTTATAGGATTTTGTATTGTATATTTTTTCATTAGTCTTATCACTTCATCCTACTTTGTTTTTTAAGTGAACAATTTGATTGTGATTGTGTATGATTTATACGATAAATGTTTGTTTGTTTGTAGTTAAGCCGGTTTGTAGCGTTGTAAGCCCGCAGACATACTGCTGTGCCACTGGAGGGCTATATGATAAAATAACAAAATAAGATTGTAATGCAGTCATAACATAATACATATTTTAGAACGACTTTCATTATTAGGCCCTTAATACATTGAACAATTACCATGAACTACCAATTATATGTTCCATAATTCAGTACAAAATGACTATTTTTGCAAATATTACTCTTTTTCTTGCAAACTTGGAGGTTGTGATATTGATAGCAATGTCTTATTTCCATCACTATATAGAGTTAAACAAGGGTTTCAAATTTTTAGTGTTAAAATAAATTCGTTTATAATATATAGGTTAAAACAAAGACTTTCATATATGAAAAGCATATTTCTTTTGCATATAATCTACATTATAACAGTAATTGATTAATACATAGATAGATAGATACACACACTAGATTGAGTATCGTAACAGTCGAAAATTCATCAATAATTAAAAGTTTGAAACGTTCCTGTAAGTCTCTAGATTGAATACTGCCTAAACGTTACAAAACTATAATTTTAAACGTACCTACCTTTCTTCTAGACATAAAAATGATATTATTCAATAATAACATAGTTAATGGATCTGTAACACAAAAGAAACTAACAGTTTTATTCCAATTACGTCGTTCAGAGAACAGGTATAAACATAAGAAATAGGAAAAAAAAACCATTGCATTGGACACCACTTAACTCACTTGCACCGTTGTGTCAGTTCGTCAGGAGAAGAGCGCTTTTTCTCTATTCAGTAAACTTACACAAATTTAAAATCGTAATGAACACTTATAAGGGTGTTGAAATATTTTTTTCAACCTACAACCTATGTTGTTCTAGAGCTTATAAGCCATTTTCGAGTCTTATAAGATTAGAGCTACAACCCACCAGCTCACGCTCTGTTTAATGATTAAAGTATATTAAAAAAACTTAAAACACTGACCATCAGTATTATGAAAAGTACTGCATGGTCTATAGTGTACCTATAAACATGACAAATACGAATATGTCAGTAGTATAGACAAATGATGAATATTTCTCTGGGTACATCTAACAGCATCCAAGCTTTACAGTATGAAATAATTCATCATTCTAAGTATACCACTTTAGTAAAGAATGCATATAATGAAAATAGGCAAATATTTATAGTATGTATACTTGATGTAAACAAAGGACATAAAATAAGGTTTGATTTTTTTCAACTGTATCAAATATATTTCTGTATATTTCTTTTTTAATCTTCATACACAAGAGCATGTTGCCAGTTAATCAACGTACCAATCAGGACTTTGTAATTTGAGTTGGAAACAATATAGTCATTATATAATGTGGCTTGATTGTTGTTAAGTGCAAAGCTATACAATAGGCTATCTGTGCTCTGCCCACTACGGATATCGAAACCCGATTTTTAGCGTCGTAAGCTTGCAGACCTACCGCTGAGCCACTGGGGGGGGGGATATAAAGTGAATAAAGCATGAAAGTTTACATAATATGTATATAAACTGATATAAAGGCAAAAAAAATTACCAAACATAATTTCAAACTTTTTCACAAGCAATCGCTGTATGAAACTTGTGACATCTGAGAGGCTCTAGGGTAAAATATTTCGAACTATTTCATTTACAAAAATTATTTTAGTATCTTCTAAACAGACATGAGATTATCCAATAAGAATAGAGTTTCCCCAGGTGGTTCAGCGGTAAGCTTGAGGGCTTAGAACGCTAAAAAATCGAGGTATGATATTCACGGTAGGCACAGCGCAGATAGCCCATTATGTATCTTTGCGCTTAAAAACAAAGAAATAACAGAGTTAATGAACCTGGTTTTAATAGATTTTGATATATATGATACATAGAACAAAGATCAAGAACCAATTCAACGTTGCGTGGAATATAGGTTTGGCATAGTGTAATTATAAGAACGTACGAGTGAAAGCAAAGAAAAATATTAATAACATGTCAACCCACTATATTTACTATACTCACTGCCGACGAGGTCTTTCGTCCAATACCATGGCTCATCAAGCCGGTTGGGATACGACTGACACTGTAGTTTGTTTGTTTGTAATTAAGCACAAAGCTACGCAATGGGCTATCTGTGCTCTGGCCACCACGGGTATCGAAACCCGGATTATAGCGTTGTAAGTACGCAGACATACCTCTGTGCCACTGGGGGGGAGCAACATTGTAGTAGTCTAGGCGATATTTATATTTCAACAAATGTAATGGTGTGAACCAGATTAAGTAAATGAAGGGTAATTCTTAGCAATTTTTTATTTAAATAATTGTAAGTAACATCGCCACGAATCTCTTCTGATCTCAAGAAGGTTTGGCTACTTACTACAGCTAAGCAAAAAGCAAACATGATAAACTAAGAAATAACAATAATACTTAAGAAAGACAAAAGACCTAATGCGGAAAGTATACAGTGCTTAACTATTACAGTTTTAATTTTACTTTCATAAATATGCTCGACACCTGGATTATATATTCAATAAGAAACTGAGAACTATACAATTGTAAAATCGTTTGATCTCCTAAACGTTTTAATTAATCAAGGTGTTTTTTGTTTTGTTTTGATGTTGGTCATCATCGTTTGATAACTCACCAGCCATTATGTTTACATAAACGCAAAACGTTCCATCCTTAACAAAGCAACATAAAGTTGGAAATTGTTAGTTGCGATGTATTCTAAACGTAAAAATTAATGAATGAGGCTTGTGTCATGCAATTAGAGTGCTCTGCACTTTGTTTAAAGCTTTACGTTCTTCTTAAGTAAGTTCTGAAGAAAACATAGCTGTTGAAAACACTTTATTGAACACTCATTCATGCATATATATATATACACTTCACTGATAACAGATAGCATATAGAAAAAAAAAAACATAAAAATGGAAAGCAAAGAGAAATACATAAATATTATTAATAGCATGGAAGAGAAACTATGTTTAAACAATATAAATAAAAAATGGTAATTTCAAAACCTGCAAAATAAGTATAGTAAAAAGTAAGGAAACCTATTGTATGTAGACATTATTTACTCAAACTATAAATCCCTACTTTGATTCCACCAAATGTAATCCTAGGTAACAGCATGGGGCCAAAATAGGGATTTCTAGTTTGAGTAAATAATTTCTACAGTATTTCCAGTCTTGTTTTCTTACTTGTTTTCTTACCCTATTTGCAGGTTTTTAAATTCCCAATTATTATTTATCTTGTTTGCTAACTTTTTTATGCTAAAATATGGACAAAGAATTACTTGATATGGTAGCTAACCTTATATATTGTAATGATAATAAGTATAGCTAGTAGCTAGCTGATACGGTTCATGATAATTTACTGCAGTTATTGAATATTTGATCGCATTAGTTTCAAATGTAAAATGTTAAGCTGCAGCTGGAGATTGTCATAGAAATGTGTTTGAGAATATAGTGAGCATTTATAGTTTCTGTGTAACTAAATTCTCTATATATAATGCATAGCAATGGGCAAATATACGCCTATACTAAGACCCAACCCACACTAAGCGCGTATAAAATTTTACCAGTAGAAAAGCAGCCTTTAACATAAAACATATACGTCTAAAACATCACTTTAAATAAACCTTTGTGTCTTTTAAAATAATTATTCTACAAATATGTGTAATAAAATTTAATATTATGTGTATTGATTTTTTTACTCCTTCACCTCATACATAATAGGGTTGGCTCCCTAAAGACACCGATTGTATAGTGTACAAAGCATTGAGTATTTACATGTCACAGTTATCTAATGTTCATCTATTATTGGCTGGTAATTCACGTTTCACCCTGTACATAAGCTTTTTAAAGGAACACTAGATATGTGTAAGAAAGCTACTTCAAGGTGTAATGATAACATCGTTTACACTAGAATTATGACGTTTTTTAGCTTATGCAAAATATAGAAGAAACAAATCGACTTTTCAATACCTCTACGACCTTTGCAGTACCTTATTTAGTATTCTGTAAAAGGTTTGGGTGCAATATACCAAATCGTTTTTGTTGTAGGCTGGCAAGAGAATAATAGTAATAAGAATTACAAACGAGCTGTTTGGAGTGGATTTTCTTTTCCTTGTAAGTCTAGCATGCGCGTTTTTTGTGTATCTTAATCTGTGTACAACTTTAGCAGTCAATAGTAAAGGTTTTAAAGTGTTGTTTTAACTGAATCTTTACTGTTTAAGATGCTTTTTGCCCGAACGTTCTATTAGGGTTTTGTGCAATTCCTAACGATCCCTGTTATGAACCACAAATTGAAGATCTGAAAAGGGTTTGGTTTGAATTTAGCGTAAAACTATCCGTCCCTAATTTAGCAGTGATAGTCTAGAGGGAAGGCAGCTAGGAATATCACCCATCGCCAAATCTTGGGATCCTCTTTTACCAACGAATGGTGGGATTGACCCTTATATTACAACGCCCCCACGGCTGAAAAAGCGAGCATGTTGGGTGTAATGGGGATTCTAACTCGCGACCATCAGATTGTAAGTTGGGCGCCCTAACCACAAGGCCATGAAAAGGGTGAGAGAACAAACATACAAGTGAAAGTTCTCGATATGGTTGCCTATGAAGCAAACTGCGTGATAAAAAAAAAGTTAAGCGAAACAGAGTACGGAAATCTATATCGTCATAATGATTTAATAATACCATTCGTATTTGCATTTTGTATTTATGGCAAAGCTTCTAAGGTTATCTGAACCTGTCTCTAGTTCTGAGCTACTGATTTAGGAGTAAGCAGCTAGTCAGCAGCATCCTACCACCTACCATCCACACTAAGGGGTTGACTCATTGTTATACTACACCCACAGCTTAAAGTGCGTGGAATATTTTGTGGTATTGAACGGATTCGAACAAGACTCGCCAACTCCAAAAATTAGAGCTCAACCACGGGGCCATTCCTTGTCTGCCAATAAAAATATTAAATCGATATTAAATAAAAATATACTGATATTATGTGCGCGCGGACACGGAAAATATCTCCTGTGGAGCGTAAAATTACTTGCATCTCAAAACATCAACACTCAAGCAAATCTGTGAAAAGCGTAAAGAATCGAAAATAAATAATGTAATGAAGTAGTACATAAAACAGGAAAGGAATGACTAACGTGTGGGGTTGGGTGTAGCTAGCGCACCTTGAGTGTGGATCCAAAGATTTATAGTTATGTGTGTTTTTCTTATATCAAAGCCACATCAGGCCATCTGCTATGACCACCGAGGGGAAACGAGCCCCTGAGTTTAGCATTTTAAATCAGCAAACTTACCGCTGTACCACCGGGTGACAGACTTATAGTTCACAGCACGTTTCCGCAAAAAAGGCTCTCCGCAGTTAGGGGATCATGAATGACTGTCCATCTAACTAGTTGGTCAGACAAGAGTAGCTCACGAGTTGGCAGTGGATATTGTTGAATAACTGCCTTTTCTCTAGGCAATTACTTCAAAATTAGGGATGACTATCCACAGATAGCCCTTGTATAGCTTTGCGCCAAATTTTGAAATAAAAAGATATGACTAATATGTAACTATTGTGCAGATACAAGTATTTGTAGATGAATTATGAAGAGCTAATGAAGAGAGTATCGGAAAAACAATGAGTAAGCTTGTCGCTAACATGAAAAAGCATTTCTGAAGCTTTTTATTCAAAGTGTCCCTAATCCTGTAGTGTGTTTGTAAATTTTCTTTAATATGTTAGCTTTATTACACTGACTTCTTTTTATTACTAACCTGGATATAATGAATACTTGTCGAATATCATCAGTTACGTAGTTATTCAATGCCCTATTTTTAAGCGTTTTGAAATAATATTATTGTCTGCAACGTAATTTCATTATTCAAGTAAGTTGTGAAAGTAATTGTCAAAATTATACTATGTTATTCTAGAAAACAATTAAACAACTCTGTGTGTTCATGGGTCAGTACATAAATAAATGTACTAAAAGTAAGCAAGTAATGTTCACTAGTGAAGTTTTAATGATTTGTACATCACAGTTTCGATGTTTAAAAAAACAATTTTTGCTGCGAAGATAGAGATGTCAGTTGTAAAAATACTGAAGTTTATAGTACAAGGTACTAAGTCTCACAAAGGATTGTTTGTTTGTTTGTAATTAAGCACAAAGCTACACAATCGGCTATCTGTGCTCTGCCCACCACGGGTATCGAAATTCGGATTATAGCGTTGTGGGGCCTGACAAAGGAAAAGAGAAATAAAATGTGTGGTAAAGTAATTTGAAATAAAACACATGCACAATGCTTTATTGAATAATGCATTATACGTTAATACCAAATTATTCAGACTTTTGCTTGCATGATGTGCAAGCTGTATATCTACGTTATTTAGTATTTATAAATACATATTTTTGTATTGTATGTGATACATTTGAAAGTTATTACACTTATCGCTAGTAACACGAATTTTGATTATAATTTACACAGTTTGTACAGAAACTATACTGATATACTAATTACATGGATTGATTACTGTGTTTCTGTTGTACTTCGGTTATAATTCATTCCCGAAGTTAAGAAAGTAATTTCTACTTCTTTCGTCAAACTTATGTAACTTTGTAATTAGCGGTAAAAACATTTCACTAAAGTTTGTGCATTGCATGTCTTCCTTATAAATTATCAAAGTGTTTTTATGAATACATAAATTTTAATCACAAGGAGCCTAATCATTTTCCATTTTATTTTTTCAGTAAATGCATATGTGTGCTCACTCATTCAAGGTGATAGAGTGAACTATAACAAAATCAATTTAAAATATTTTTTTTATGACGAAAACTTGTTAATTTCTATAATATGTGTAACGTGTAATTGTCACATCTTATAAACACTCTACTAGTCACACCTGTATAACTTTTATGTACTAGGATTTTTGCAAACATCCAGGTAAAACAAAAATATTTGAGTTATAGTTTAAGATTTTATACCTTTATGTTTCAGTTCTGATTTTTTTCTTTTCAAATCGTAAGTAATAGATACATGAATGAAAAGCTCCAGTGAGATTTCTGGGATCCTTCCTCACTAGTTATTAGTCACAAGAATGATAGAATTAAAAAATAATTGATATTGTGGATTGGATGACATTAAGCTTTACTTTCAGAATGAGATGTATGTGATGCTGTCATGGTAATGATGTATTACCATTACGTACTTGATCAAGAGTACACTAGAATCTACATTCAGCTCCTGGGAATAAAACGACAGAAAGTTTTTTATTATTTTATACTCGTGAAAAATCAACAAAGCTTAAAAATATATTTTAAAAAATCGACGGAAAGATACGTGACACTTGAAGCAGAGTGTTTCAAAGTATAGTTGAGAACTAGTTCGTACATAACATTTTTAAACATCTTTTATATTTCAATGGCATTTGTTCTGAAACGTTTTCAAATGACCGAAGACAAACAAAGGCATTTTTGGAACGAACTCGAAGATTAGGTGTGTGTTTTTTTGTCCTAAAAGATCTGATATAGGTATGTAGGTATATATATATATATAAGCTGTAAAGGCGAGAAATGCTAAAGTTTATGTGACTAAATTACATGTATTTTGCACATAAACCACAATACATTTGTAGTGTTATTATGTGAAAAATACTATACATGCATTGTTAAGCTGAAAGAAAAAGTCTTTGTCATGTATCATGAGAACTATCAAAGTTGATTTTGTATTATCAGAAGTTGTTTAGTTATTTACTTATTATTGTTAAGACTATTTGTAAAATCATTTTATTGTATCATTTTGAACTTATTCAATAAACATTTCCTATGTATAGCAGACATTTGTTACATACTCGGTGAACATCACACAAGTTGAATGATTAAACATTAAACAGATTATTAACTCTATTTAAACGACTAAAATCTGAAATATATTTTTCAAACGTTTAAATTCATAACCGTTAAACACTTTAAAATATCATTTTTTACACTGTTTAATCCGAAGACATTTAAGTGTATAAATAAAAAAAATTATATTCAATTTTGATGGTGTGAACGTCTTTCACAAGCGTGGCAGAGCATGATTATAATTAATTATACTTGTCATAAGACATTAGTATTAGGCCTATGGATATGGCGAATATAGCGTGGTTGGAATACTATTGTTATACATTCTTCTAATTCTTGAAAATCTCTCAGTGACTAGTCATAGAATGTAGTGTTTAAGAATATATTAGGCCTAATACTAATGTCTTACGACAAGTATAATTAGTTATAATTACTAGTGTTTAAGAATATATTAAGCCTAATACTAATGTCTTACGACAAGTATAATTAGTTATAATTACTAGTGTTTAAGAATATATTAGGCCTAATACTAATGTCTTACGACAAGTATAATTAGTTATAATTACTAGTCAATGTTTATTTATTTTCTGATAATTTTATGTGAAAACTTGTATCAGCAAGATAGTTAAAAGGTGAACAAGAAAATTTCTTAAAATCTGTAAAAGAATTCAGTATATTTAAGTGTTAAAATCTTAAACGTTTGTGTTTAGTTCATACAGATGTTAATCCATAGTTATTGTCTAAAGACAGCATTTGAGATATATTATTTATTTTTCACAATTCATTGGCCAGGCGGTGTTTCGTGCAATGCCCGAGTTTATATATGGTTTTTTTATGAAAGTAGATTGAATGAGATGAATGGTAAACTAATTTTCAGTCTAATGTGTTTTTAACGTACATAATAGGTTTAATAGCTATTTCACTTCTGGAACTAGGCGTTCCACACCATATAACACTGGGCTATTTGAACTGGATAAAACTAGCATTTTAAACATAGTTTTGGCAGCAGTAACCGGAGAGCTCTAGTATTAAATGAAAACAACTATGTTCAGTGACAGACATGAAATAAATATGAAAGTTTATTTTCAAACATTAAATCCGTAATGGACTGACTAAGAGGGATGAGATGAAATTCGTCTGCAATCAAGCATGGGGTGAGGTCTCATCTTGCATTGTTATGGACGAATAATTTAATAAATAATTATAATTTTGAGTCTTAAAAAGGCCAGCGGGCAGCCTCTAAGCAATCCAACAAGATAAATGGTGAACGAATTTTCTTAATATCACAACTCAGGAAGTAACGGGACACAGATGTGCTCCACCGTTGTCAAGCTGACTCTCATATTGCTCCTTCGGTTGAATTATTATTATATCATGTTAATTAGCGTCAGATGATACCTAATTTGTCAAAACTCCCCGGCTAATGCTATATATTGGGTTAGTTAGAAATAATGGAATTAGAAGAAGGTAACGCACGAATTTTTTAGTCAATTTCTCAACGCTTTATTATTAAGATGACAAACCATAACACTTATGTTATAAACCTTTGCTGTAAAAATATCATTATATAACTGTAAAGAGGAAGGATCTCTAGGTCATGTTTTTCAACTCATATTTGTAAAATCACTTTTGATGTTTCTACAATAGAACAGCAATGCTTTTATAATGATAAAAATGCCTTTTTATTATGGAAGAAAAATGCTCGTTATTTTATGAGTACTGTTTATTTGTCAAGTTATAAGTCTAGTAAAGCATTTTTATATTCATATGCGAAATTTTCAGTTTCACTATAATTAAATGTCAGTACTTTTTAAAACACAAAATTATGGCAACAGCATTGTTTTATCTAATGTTTTGGCTTTCTGGGTTGTCATCTTATAAAATAATTATATATAATAGAAGTATACCATTTGATAAAAGTTTTACGCATCTGAATTAATCATTTCTGAACATAATTTCAGCCAAATTAACCTTCACAATTAGTTACAATTAACTCATCATTCTTCTATGGTCAGTGATATATTAACCAACTGATTGTTTAGCTTAACCACCTGCTTAGTTTCTAATTAATTTATTTTTGCATATATAAATCTTACATTTTTAAACACCTCCAATTAGTCTTAAACACAAGTCCGCTATTATGATAATAGATAAACACACAGATCTGTAATGAATCTAGGTTTCAGGTTCTCTGCTGTACTTTAGAGAGTGAGAGAGAAATCTGTAGTTATTTTGTACATAAAAAAATTATCAGTATTTTGCGATGCAAGTACGTTTTACTGTTACTACAAAATGAAAGAGGTGTAATAAACGTTTCCTTCGGAAAGAATAAAAAGAAAGATCAGAAAAAAATTCCGCTATATAAAGAAAACATGAAAATACTGATATTAAAAAAGTTAAGTTACCTGTATGTCTTAAAAAGTTAACTTACTTGAATATTTTAGCTTTAGCTTAGATGTAGGTGACTTGATACTTTTATGATCTGATGTCATTGTTATCGTAATCAGTGTAGGAACAACAATTTCGATTCTGTGTTTAGAGTTTTCCTTCTCACAGTTTATGTGAAGAGATGTTGGTGTCGTCTGAAAAATGGTCAACAACATTATTTGTTTTATTTGATTTCATAAATATAATTAAGAAAATAATACACAGTATTTAGGGCATCTAGAATAACAGAACCAGAGTTGACATCTATATATATATACATATATGTAGCATTTAAGAAGCAATATTTATATATATGTTATAAACAGCTTTAAAACTTGCAACGTTTAACAGATAGTTTAACAATAGTAGATACAGAAATCTACTGAAAGACGAAGTTTCACAGAAACAGTTCATATACGTCAGGTATAATTACTGACTCATACAAATATATTATCAAACAATAAAATAACTTCATAATTTTATATAGTTTGTATGAATATATTGCGGAAGGAAAGTGAACATTTCTATAATATAACATTTGTAATAAGGATTTTGTGTTTATTGAAACAAAATGATTTACATAAAACATAAGGCCTTATTTGTCTTGTTTGTTAAACCACAAAACTACATGATGGACTATCTGTGCTGTGCTCACTACGAATATCGAAGCCCAGTTTTTAACGGGGTGAGCCTTCAGACTTACCGCTGAGACACTGGTGACCAGTACATAGGGAAAAGGGTGTTTACAATAGATATAACTACATGTTAGTTTATCTTTTAATGTCTAAATATATAATTTTAACATTTCAATATCAGTTCATTATTAAAGTTTCAGAAGATTGAAAAAAAAATTGTACTTGTAACATGTTCGTGAATATATGAGTAGGATTATTGGCTAACAGAATAGAAAACGTTTTTACAATATCACTACAATCATTGGATTTTTTTCCATGATAAATAAATGCCATCAGAGTAGAGATATTTTTAAAGGTACTTAAACATAATGTTCAGTGTGGTAAAATACTGTCCTAAATATTTAGGTATACCACTACATATTTAACTAATCTCCTTTGCTTTTTTATTGCTTGTACTATTTTTTATATAAGGTTATTGATGTAGTAACTTACAGTACGCGTTTTTATATCTCAGAAGTTTTCTTGAAGTTAAAATATCTGGTCATAAAGGGAAGATGTTGCATTTAATTAATTGAAGTTTAAAAAACATTAGTTTAAATTTCACAAGTTGTTCACATAGTTTTATTATTGTAATAAACCTAGTCTTTATTAAACCCATGCGAACTTATAAAACGAAGCATCTCAGGGATATAAAGATGAGTCAGTGAACCATGGCGAAGTTTAGATAATCCATTTATTTGTCCTTCAGTGATTGTCGAGACGAAACTGAAAATTGAGGAATTCTTCACTTTATCGTGGATTTTACGAAGAACTAAGTGTATTGAGGTTCTACGTTGATGACGATGTTCCAAGTTTTACTGAGTGTACTCTCTCCAACCTCGACCAATCCGCGACACGTCTACACAAACCATTACCTGAAACTCCTAACGTCGTTAAAGCACTATAAATATTGAAGACTCAGTATTTTAAGTTCGTATTAACAAACTTATGAAAACGCTCTCGTTTATTAACTAAGGTAGGCATAACAAAAATAAATAAATTGAAATCACTTATATAAGATCTACACGGTAATATTTTATTGTCTAATTGTTGGGTGCGTCCTGAATATCCTAAATTATTACCATTGTGTTTTTATAACGAGCGTGAATCTTTGTCATTAAAGTGGACTTAAAACTGAAAGCTTTATTTGAAAAAA
The DNA here is from genome assembly GCF_000517525.1 of Limulus polyphemus. NCBI lineage: Eukaryota > Metazoa > Arthropoda > Merostomata > Xiphosura > Limulidae > Limulus > Limulus polyphemus. Next base: position 275,790 of record NW_013665998.1, on the reverse strand, counting down.
ATCATTCATAAATATTAGTAACTCTCTAACATTTTGTATATATGAAATACACTAATAGTTCTATAATATTGTCTGAGACATCGACAAAATAAACTATAAATTTTTTTAAGTAGTTGATATTGCAAAACTCAACAGATGACGCCACCACATATATATATGAAATACAGTAATAGTTCTATAATATTGTCTAAGACATCGACAAAACAAACTATACATTTTTGTTAAATAGTTGGTGTTGCAAAACTCAACAGATGACGCCACCACATATGTATGAAATAAAGTAATAGTTCTATAATATTGTCTAGGATATCGACAAAATAAACTAAAAGTTTTGTTAAATAGTTGGTGTTGGAAAACTCAACAGATGACGCCACCATTAAGCATAATATTGACCCTATAGAACAAGCACTCAGACTTAGATATCACAATGGGTATCATCTATCTCTCCTGATTATAAAAACACAATTATATGAAAATCCAAATGAAACCTTATGCTAAATTAAACGTAAATAAATTCTCTATTCTCTTCCATCAAGTTTGGTATTTTCTTTATTACGTCCAGTTGATATTCCTTTTTTTTTTAATTTCTCGCAAAGCTAAACGAGGGCTATCTGCGCTAGCCGTCTATAATTTAGCAGTGTGAGACTAGAGAGAAGGCAGGTAGTCATCACCACCTACCGCCAACTCTTGGACTACTCTTTTACCAACGAATAGTGGGATTGACCGTCGTATTATAACGCCCCCACGCCTGAAAGTTCGTGCATGTTTGGTGTGACAGGGATTCGAACCCGCAACCCTCAGATTGTGAGTCGAGCGCCCTAACCACCTGGCCATGCCTGGAGTTGTTAGGAAGGGATACTAAATTTAAGTGATCTTGGTCGCAGCAATTAATACGAAAATTATAAATCAATAATTAAAAGTTAAATCAAGCACAAGACCTAATTTTTACATAACTAAGATTAATAAATGTCACGATAAACAATATAATAACTTCATTGTGATAGAGTGAAAACTTTAACACTAATAAGTAACTTCAACTTTACATTGAACCTATTACCAAGAAATACAATGCAAAAAAAGTAAATGTAAATAAATCCACAAATTTTCAGATTTTCTATGTTACGATCACCAACTAAATTATTGCTTTATTAACCATTCCGTAAAAAACAAACTATTATATACGCCACATACAAATGGATAAACTATGAGTCAAATAGATTAAAAGCTAAACACACTAACGTTGTTAAGATTTTCTTGCATCAGTTTTCTTCATATGTTTGCTATATATCTATATCTGCAGATAGTATCTGTTGCTCGGGCATTTTGTACGTCAGACTAAGTCAATTTTATCATTAAATTTTATAGTGGGCAACAAAATAAATTGAGCTGAGTCACAAATCATTAGTCTTATTACTATTCTTAGTTACACCATATACATCCCCCAGCCAGTCGTTACTATTGTTTCTCCATTGAGCCTTTTGTTTTCTATGGAACCACTTCCCTGGAACCAAACCATTAAGGATCATTTGTTCCAGCAAGTTACCTTAATTACTTTGAAATATATATTTTTAAGTTTATTATGCTTGAAACCTATCTTATGTTTGGTTGAGGGAAGTCAAGATTGTAAATTCATTGGTTTCTTTACAAATATTTAAAAATATTATTTTTCCTAGTTATTGAACAATAGATTCTAAAGAAAGAAAATGTCTGATTGTGAGATAATATATATATATATAGTTAATATCAACAAAGAAACAATATAAAACTTTATATGCTCATATACATATTTGCTTAATTAATCGTATATTCACCATATAAAACAGTTGTATAGGTATGGATGCCATGATTAATCTTTATCTTTGTAGAAACATTTTAAAGATATATTATAAATTAAAATATCTCTCAAACTAACTTTACACTATTCAATAACAAGAAACATAACTAGATTCATAAGAAAACAAAAATGTTTTTCTAAATATTTTCAAAATAGTGATGAAAGGCTTGCATTTTTTCCGTGTTTATTTTAGAGCAAATCCACAATGGGTTATCTGCTGTTTCTACCACGAGGATTATAACTCCGTATTGTAGCATTGTAAGTCTGTAAATTTACTGCTGGCCCAATGAAGGGCGATAAAAGACGATTTTAATATTTTTTTTTAAAGTGTAGTGTTCGTATGAATGTTTACTAAGGGATTTCAGAATAATAGTTTTCACAATTTACGAGCAAAATTTATAAAGAATAAGTTAGTGCACCATTGCAAAATTTACTGTATTTTCTAAATAATTCAACTTTATTGCTAATCACAGTTTAGATTCTATTATTAGCTCTTCCACCAATGATACCATGTATATGAAGAAATAGTTAGTACAAGTGTAGTGAGATTTACAGGTCTGTTACTTTGTGATCCTTGGATGGCGTTTCAAACGTTTCGGAGTAATCCAATTCAGAGCATGGCAGATTCTGCATGTTATTTGTTTCAAAGAACTGTTGTAAATGGCATGACTAATAGTGTGCTAAAATGGTATTATGGTCAGCCCTCGTATACTTTCATTAATTCAGAATTGTTCCAAAGGTAACACTAAGACAAATCATTTACTTAACTACTACCAGTGGACTAAGTCCAGGCCAACTAAAATAACCCAAAGATTGATTCGATCGCACCACTTTTAACATTTGAAATAACACAGTCATATGTAAAGTGTTCTTCAAATCTAGACATTTTCATCCAGGGCAACAATGAATAATGAGATTCCTCGCTCCAACTAATAGTTTTCATACTGTTCTTCACCCCAATTCCGAGAAGCAAATCATCATTTGGAATCCCACAGTATGGAGCTTTTTTTACACAGCACGTATCCTGCTTGCATTCCTGCACTTTCTTTCTTCTGAATTCCCATTGAAGTTATGGGTGACACATGTAATGCCAGGTGTCAGGTTTTAGGTTAACACATTTCATAGTTCACAAGGATTGAGAAGTTTAATTTTGAACAGCTGTGCAGAAATTTTGAATCTGTTCATCCATTTCTTTAGCACATTATTTATAATGTAAATAAATAAAAGGTATAATTATTTTCACACCACAAATAGTTTCTTATTACCTTATACATTATACTCAAAACTATATATGATATGATATATTCTTATCTGTCTCTGCAGAATTTTTACATATCTATTTCGTCACTTAGTTATTTCAAATTGTGCAAACTGGTATATTGCTGTGTTTAGGCAATTTTTTTAAAATGTTTAGTCTTGCTAGGTTCATACTGATTTACTAATATTATTAGTATTTGTATTTTGAAAATTCTAAATCCTAATTCAACCCATATTTGTAAACTGAATTTATGAATATTTTACGTTGGAAAGGACTATTATATACCCAACGCAAAAGTAATCAAACTTTGGTGGCAACACGCTACCTACGAACGCCAAACGATGTCAAAATATAGTTCTAACACTGTCATTATTTTGCAAATTCATATCGGTGGTGGTTGACACATGACTTGCTGATTTTAATATAACATTCTTAATTCTGTAGACCTCTCCACAAGTAATAAGAAACCAACTTTACTAAATATTAAAGCTCCGGCCCCCGGTAAGTCTGAGGGTTTTTACTATTAAAAATCGGGTTTTGATACTCGTTGTAGTGGAGCGTGTAGCTTTGGACTTAGCTATAAACAAACAAATTAAATACCTTTTTTGCGTGAATAATAAATGAACTGTACGAAGATAACATAACGAAATGCTACTAGAGTAAGTAATTGCTCGTGACGGATAAGGATCTTTAAACAATGAAAAACAAAACAACCAACAATTAAGTGGAAAAATTCATTGCTTTGAAACGTTTAATGAAGTTCGACTAGTAATCTAACGTTCTCATGAATTCAAAGTTATCATGAATGTGGTTCTTCCAATGGAAGACTAGGTCTTCAAAGAGTAAGCTTTTTTTTAGGATAGCTATTTGATTTATAATGCTGGAAGAAGGAGCTGAAGACAATTTTCATTTGATATATAGCGGTATCCAACAGTTAACAGTTCGTGAAGACAAGGCTTCCAATCATACCTTCAACAATTTAAAGTTTTTACAAAGAATGGAAAAATATAATAGAATTATAATTTTTCATGTGTCAGTCAAACTTAAAGAATCACTGGTTTTATAATCAAAGAAACTTTAAGAAATAATAATCCACGTTTATTTGACGAACTGTTGGGAGTCGTCAACGAGAATTGATATCACTTGTCCATGCAGGTTTAAAAGTTACCCAGATAGTCGCCCAGAATTACTCTTTAACTTATTAAAAAAACGTATCAAGGTGAAAAATAACAGTGCAAAATTTCCAATAAAACAAGCTAATGCTATATATAGAGTTTGATTTGGTTGTTCTTAAGCACAAAGCTATACATTGGACTACATCTTCTCTGCAACAACGGGTTTCGAAACCCAATTTTTAGCATCGTAAGCCTGCAGGCTTACCGTTGAGTCACTGAAGGGACTACATATAGAGAAAATAGAGAACAAATATAGAAACAATATAATGTGGTATAATATTTATTAAAGTACGAATGTACCTTTTTATCATCACTAAAATAATTTGTTTTTGAATGTTATTGTAAAGCAACTTGTAAGGAAACTAATTAAATTTTTATGACTGACTGATGTTTTTTTAAATTAGAAAACATAAAAATATGGTATTATAAATAAATGATAGTATTGAAACAATTAACTTATATATCGAAGTAAATAAGTAAGTATTTCCTGTTAAATGAAAGTGAGCAATAGAATTTATCCAATAACAAATTAAAGCGGTTTTATTATTTGTGTATAAACATTTTCTTAAATCTTCGGCATATAAGCAGAGTAATAAGATACTTCCCTTGAGCAGGTAAATTACTATGAATCAAAGACGCCGATGTCTTTGAGTATCTGAGTTTACGGAGGAAGGAGAAGGATATTAAGGGTAATAAAACTGATTAAAAAAGGCCAGTAAAATTGGATACTTCTTTTGTAGATTAAACGTTGTTTCCTTATGGGTGATGAAAAAAAAACAGTAGTTATTTTCTACTGGACCACCGCCAGAAACAAAACATTCATAAAACTCAGAATATAAAGTTCTATGATGTAATGAAGAACGGTTTGACCTTTGACCTGTACGAGTCAGGTAGGTATGTAATCGTTCCTTATTGAAACCCGGAATTGCTGCTTTGAAACTACCTTTTTATAGGTGTAATTAGTTTTGTTAAAAAGGAAATTATAAGGTGGAACTTCACGCGTTCGGTCTAAACGCTATAGCAACATGTCAAGACCTTCTTGGGAATGATTTTTTATTAGGAGAAAAATTAGGTGAACAAAACATGTGGCACGAATTGCCCTCAGCAGTTTCGTTGTGGTTTCGTTTCTCTAGCCCTAAGGGGGGTTGTAAACAATACAAAATATCAGGCAGGAATCCTACTGTGGGAAATTCTTGCGGAACAAATATTAAGCTCGTAATCGGAGGTCTACACGCTAAATTTGCATTTCCTACGTAACTTTGGTTGACTGCCGAATACAGACAGATACGTGAGAATCATTTTAATCAAGTTAACATGACCCATGGGCTGGACCGGGCTATGTGAACATTTGAAAGGACAACCTGGTTGGCTGAAAGAACCGGTTAGAATTATAGCTTGTATTTACTTACGGAAAATCAGTCTAACTGAAAACGTGGTGGCGCTAAATCAACATAAACTTGCGTGCACTGCTAGAAACAATAAATATCAATTAACGTGACTGTCCGATCAAATTATGAAAATCTCCACCGACTAAACACGTGTAGGATGTTCCATGCTGAGTAACACATCCTGTAACAAATACAGGAACAAAGATATATTGTAGGATTTAAAAACAACAACAACTATATTATCTTTGTTAATAATGTATTTATTTCATAATACAGCTCAGAAAATTCCTGTTTTATCTAAACATTAAAGTTTCTTCTAAGAACAATAACAATATAGAAATCCACCAAAGTGCGCAAAACAACATGTAATTTTTTGTCGTTAAATTAGAAACAAAGAACATTACACGATGACCTCATTAATCATGTTTGACGCACTATTTCAGATACTTATTGAATACATACTAAGATTCATATAGTATTGCATTTTAAGATAAATTCAAAAGCATGAATGCACGAGTACTGATTTTGGTTTCGATGTATTTTAACTGCAAACACATATTTATCACAATCGTCACCTTTAAATCGCAGAAAGCATCTCCACCGAAATCGTTACCAGCTGATTTTTGTTCTCTTTCTGATAACTGTTTTTTTTTTTTACGTTTTATTGGACCTATATTAAATTATGTCCGAAAACCGTGTAGACATGTCGATTTACATGCTAGTGCTTAGTCTTAAAATGAGCAATTGTGAACAAACCTATTAAGTAAATTAAGATCTTGAATGAAATGGAAATAGTGGACATTGTTTACAGATAATTTTCACGCTGTAGTTGTATACAATTTAGTAAGATATACATAAAGTAACAAAGTTAACATACCATGATGAACTGAGGCCTGTTGACATGAATAAGGTTAGTCCCACCAACTTATTTTTATTTGATGATATAGAAAGAAAATGCTCACAATCAAGTTTTATACTTTCTATAGGATTCACTGAATATCTTATTCTTTGTTTACTATTTCCATTTATTTCAATACGAAAATTAGAACCTATATTTACCATCGTAATCACAAATGATTCAATTCATTTTCTTTTCGTGTTGTATAAAGTAAAACATTTACTGTTTGCATAGCTCTTCTTATATTTAGATTAACACTTAGGTATCTGAATATCGTAATAAGATTTGTATTCTTTCGATTTCAGTATCAAAGAACTTTTAAACTTCGCTGAAATTATATGAGTATTTAGTAATACAAATAAAACGTTAAGCATCGTAAACTCCACAAGAACTCCTTAGAAGCTGATTAAGTGTGCATTATTAATATTAATCAAAATATTAATGAAAGGTCGAATCATTTAAAAAGTCCTCGTTTAAGTTTAAAATGTCACAAATGTTTGGATATATCTAACCACAAAAAATTATAGTCAAGGTAGGATATCAAAGCAGACACACTTGTTCTTTCACACAGACTATTATTCACACGCATAGATAAATATATGTATGAAAAAACTTAGAAAGCACGGTACAACTGTAATAGTTAATAGTTAATGTTATCTGATTAAAAAAAAGAGGGAGCCAACTCTTAAAATATACCATCAGCTAAATGTTTTAATATTATCGACAAACTCAGTTGCATAAAATCTCTAACAAAAAGTAAAAAAATTATTAAAAAAATAAATATATTAGTTTTGAAACATACGTTTGCAATTAATAATAATAATGATATAAATAAAAATTGAATTAAGAAACTGTAAACAACTTAAAATTAATACATTCAAAATATCTTCAAATTTCTAAAGACATTTTCACAAAAATAACTTTTTTTCCAAATTCTCATAGGACCCAGAAGGAAATTAATGAAAATTACGGTTCTTACAACAAATTACCGGTTTTAATAACAGAATGATAAAAATGTTTTGAACATTTCAAAGGCGTATAATTTGGTTTTCTCAAATGAAACGTATGTCGATTTTTACTCTCAATCCGAAATTGTTTAAATGAATGACTGTTGACAAGTTTTTATTACAAAAGTTGAAGGATAACTAGAGTTGTATAACCAACTTTCCTAAACAAATTAATTAAGTACGACATTAACTACTTGTATGCTAATATTGAACACGAATTTGAAATGACTGCACTAAGATATTATTGCGAAAGTTCTCCAGAACTTGTACGTTCCAGAATAAAAAGAAATTTTTGTTGAAGTAGTTGAATTGGTTTAAAAATTAATTATTTTAATTATAGAAATATTTATACCATCAAAAAAGAACAGCTATGAACTAAAATGTTACCTAACTATGCAATTTTGGTAACGGGTGTTTGGAAATGAAAATGTATAACATGATAAAACATAAAATTGGCTTTAATATGAGTATGCTCTGTTCATAATGTCGCAAAGATATCGATAATTATTTTACATTATGGGATGTGTTAGAATATCAAGATTTACAAATTAATTTTGTTCTTGTAAAGGCAAAAAAAAAAATAGTGTTTTATATAAAATAATCTGAAAAATGATTTAGAAAAAGACATTTTTACCTGGTTTGGTTTATTTTGAATTTCGCGCAAAGCTGCGCGAGGGCTATCTGCGATAGCTGTCCCTAATTTAGCAGTGATAGACTAGATGGAATGCAGTTAGTCAACTTCACCCCCGCCAACTCTTGGGCTACCCTTTTACCACCAGACAGTGGGATTGATCATCACACTATAACGCCCCAATAGCTGAAAGGGTGAGCATGTTTTTGTTTTTTTTTACATACCGACGTATATGTTGATTTTAGTACAGTTGATTGTACAGAAAATCCTATAACTTAAAATGATTATATCTTTAAAATATCTATTCTAGCAGAACTGAATTTCACCCGAATGACATTGGCATTGAAAACTGATATTTAGGGAAATCTGAACATGACAAAGGGGTGCTTCAAAAACTGTCACGGAAGAAGCTCAACATTATTTATTTTTATTTTATTCTCAATCAGTATGTCAAGTCTTTCTTTAAATGAAGCTGTTATGCACGTTACTGGTCATCGTTCATTGACCCACGCAATACCCTGCACACCAATAAGCATATTGTTCACATTACTCATATCGTATTGTTGAAAGAAAGGAAGAAACAGAAGCAATATTAGTTTGCGACTAACTGACAGAAGCAATATTAGTTTGCGACTAACTGTTTGGCGAAAAGAACTGTATAAATTCTTAGTAATAAGAATATCGAATTAAACGGATTAAAACATACTTTTAAACTGAAAAAAATCCAGAGGACTTAATAGGGCACAAGTACAGTCACTGCGTATTCATGTGGTACACATACAGACATACAAGTCAGTGTGAAACCTTTACTTATAAGAATGTACATCTAAAAAAATCCCAAACTAGTAATATATTTATAACTTACCGACAAGAAAAGTTTAATTTTATAGATAGATAGATTAATTATGATATAACTTTTGGCACTACCACACATCTTATATTAATAACACTGACACTATTAAGGACATTGTTGGATCAGTGATGTTTAAATTAAAATACATTTTACTTATTATCAATTGTTTTATTTATTTATTACATGTTTAGTGTAACACGAAATGTTTAGAAGTCAAACAGAACATTTTAGACAAAGAACGAATCATAACTTTCATGTGTGAAATCTCAGTTATAGTCTTTCAAAATCAGTGCTCGAATTGAGAGGGAACGGATGGGAACATTATTCATTTTGTTAACGGAATGAAAAAACTGAGGCTTTAACTGTCAAATGCCTGAATATAAGAACATACATCTATGAGTATATTTCAGGAGTTATCATATTTAATTTTTTATTTGCAACTCAAGTGCTAGTAGTTATCCCCTATTTCAGTATCCAAAGGATGCCCCCTCAGGCTGATTGGCTGCCTCAGGGAGGGAGGGAGGGGATGACGTCATAGTACCGTACCACAAAGTTTCACCAGATAGTGCGTTGCTAGGCAACCATGATGGACGATTACGTAATAGTTCCACGATATAACGGACGTGTTGCTAGGTCGCCATGACAGGCGGTGGTGTTCTACATATACATCGTGTTACTAAAGCAAATTGTTTTTCAACATGTCTCAACATGACTATATTTAATACAATCGGTATAAAACACTAATTCGTTAGTGAATTACATTTTCTGACCATTTATATGTCCTAAAAATAACTTATCACTAATTTATTAGTTAATTACATTTATATTTAAATCGTCCTCAAAGGACGATATCATGAAATAATTAAAACTTACTGTTTGACTCTTTAATTATAAATGAAGTGTTTATTTCAAAGATTTTCGGCGTTTATTTAATATGCAAGACATAATATTTCATTTTACAGATGATACTTTATAGTTCTATCTTACTTGAGTTTTACAAAGGCAGAAACTACACTTCCACATATGATAAATGTCTATAACTAATTATGTTAAAACCATTATTTTAACGACTGTCCATAGGATTTTAACAAATATGCAGTGATAGTGTTACTATACTTCAACATGTGATTACATCATAAATGTCTAGATTTAATTATGTTAAAACCATTATTTTGCATATTTTAACATAAGTACTAATTCATTTTGCTACAACTAAAAATAATAAATAAATGACTTACTTATTGGTTTGAATATTGTAATGTTTGTTATAATAATGAATGCTCGAAAGGTGAACACATATTTTTTGTTTTGATTGCAACAGATTTTGTAAATGTGCAGAACGTTACAACAGAATGGTAAACAAATGATATCTCCATGTGATAATTTTTACCAACGTAGAAACTGTTTTGTCATTATTGACAGAAAGAAACGTATTCCGGAATTCCATCGATGTGGCGAAATCTTATGTGTAGGATATAAATAGTATGTCTTAAACAATGATTTATGTTTTCTCCAGGAGACAGAACCCAAAGATTCGTCAAATAAGTAAATATTTTTATTTTTATTTTGAGACAGATCAGGAAACCGGAATTCACGAGGTAAACTACTGTGTGGTCTATTATTTTAATGTTGAGAAAACAGTTTTCAAGGGTTATAATTCATGTGAAAATATTTGTCAATTCTTATTTTCATAAGAACATAAGAATTATACTGCTATAGTGCATGATATGGAAGGTTTTGATGGGCACTTTATATTGAATTATCTTATTCGTCAAGGGATGAAACCCGACATTATCATAAACGGTAGAAAAATTATGATTATGACTGCCAAAAGTCTCAGAATTAGAATAATTGACAGTTACAATTTTATACCCATGTTTTATTATTGTTTCCAAAAACATTTGGATTAGAAGAACTGCAGAAAGGATATTTCCCTCATTCTTTCAATATAAAGTCAAATCAAGAATATCGAGGACGTATACTGGATGCCAGTTTTTACTTTCTTGACACCATATTAGCACTAGTAAGACATAAGTTCCTGGATTGGCACTGTCAGCGACGAGAGAAAGAGCACATTTTTGACTTTTAAGAAGAGATGTACAGGTAAGAAAAACAACACTATTAATGTTGATTGTTATTAAACTTTTTGTTGTTCTATTGAAAATTTTGCTGAAAGTTATATTTATGATTCTTTATTTTTATCTTTAGATACTGCTGATCAGATGTAGACGTATTTTGATGGTGCTATCTTCAATTCAGGGAAATTCACATACTTGATCTTTTGTCCTTCTTTTAGATCATATAAAAGTCTTGTTGGATTGACTCTTCCTCCACAGAAGGCATCTCATACATCCAGGCAAGAAACTACTATAAGGTCTCTAAGGAAATTCGTTAAATCTGTATCATTAGACTTCATTTTCTTAAACTCATGCTCCCACATTGTTATGACCTGTATCCTAGAGCTTCGAGTTGTTTCTATCTTTCAAATGTATGATTTCTAATAAACTGCATGGGTCTATTTAGAACTACATTCTTTGTGTCCGAATCATAACATTTATTATAACCATGGTAGTAGCACCCGTAAAACTCATAGATAATGTTTTGTTCTATCCAGAAACTGTACAAACAATTATTGTGAGTATCTGGTTGAACATCCTACAATAATAACAACAAATTTCTCTAATTTAAATAATTATTTTGGTTTTATAAAATGTAAAATTCTAACCCTGAGGAGATTCTTTCATCCAGTTTTACCATTTAGATGTAACGGTAAATTAACCTTTCCATTATGTGGATCATGTGTGGAATCTAGATCACTGCCACCATGTAACCCCAGTGATGACAAGAGATATTTCATCGGTACATGGGTCACAGAAGAAGTAAAAAAAAGCAGTCGAGTGTGAATACCAGGTAATAATATTATATGAGATTTATCATTTTCCTGTGAAATCTAGAGATACTTATAAGAACTACATCAATAAGTTTCTTAAATTAAAGCAAGAAAGTTCGGGTTGGCTCTCTCACTGTATAACATCAAAGATAAAGCAATATTATGTTGACCAATATAACGAAAATGAAAAAGTGCAACTGAACACTGAAAATATTGTTTTTAATCAAGGAAAAAATTTCAGTTGCAAAAATATGTCTTAATTTTTTGGGGGGATGTAACATCTGTTAAAGAGTACTATTCATTAATGTAATATAATACCAAAATATTAACAGATGTTACACTGATTAATGAAGAAATAATAGCTCTTCATTGGAAACAAATATGAATATCTGCCCCATAAGATCAAACCAACATCTTTCTGGTGGCTTTCACAACAACCCATGCTCGTCTGAAATTATATAATACACTAGAGAAGTTAGGTTTATCTGTATTTTAATATGATACTGTATACTTTTCAGACAGATCTAATGATCTTCTCTAGGTGATTATCTTGGTGAGTTTACAGACGAGCTAGATGGACACTATATAACATCATGGGTCAGTGGTGGTTCAAAAACTAAGGGTACTTATGCAATGACAGAAAGTTATGCTGCAAGATTAGAAGGTTCATCTTCAGTTTCTTATCACCGTCAGTGTAATTGGGTGATGCAACACACTCATCTCATTCTATGGAAATCTGGTAATATTGACCATTCCTACCTATGGAGTGTGGCCAGATTGTTGAGAGAGAACTTTACCACCGTTTATACAAAGGGGAGAG